>NW_020270600.1:1081163-1388777 GCF_002803265.2 Melanaphis sacchari
ATTTCCATAATCTGAAGTACTCTAAAACTAAGATACATCTATGTAGGATTGTATCATAATTTTTTTTTCATATAATTGGTTAATATGTATAAATAAAGGATTTTATCTTCAACCACATAATTTAAAATAAATTATTATAAAACTATTGTGTTGAATTTTTTTACAATATTACTAAATTGATAATTTTCGGCGATTATTAAAATAATATAATTAAAGATGTAATAACATTGAAAAATAGGAAATTAAGCAGTTATATTACTATAATGCGTATGTTTGGGAAATCATTAAAATATAAACTTATTTTCTTAGCAAGAATTAAAATTATTTTATTTAATTCCTTTCCGCAGTATCTACATTATATAACAATTTTATAATTAATCATAATAACATTTTTCAAATACTGTAAATTTCCGAAAGGGATACTTAATGTTTATCAACTCTATCAATTTAAACACTTACACCTAAATATAAATTTAATAATTTTTAAATATTGTATTTAGTAACTATAATTTTAAATCAAAAAGGTTTTTCCTTATAATTGTAGTATTATTGCATAAGTAAATTAATTGTTTTCATTATACCCTCAATATTTTTAAATTATATTATTCTAACCAAATTAAATTTAATGTAATTATTTTTAATATTTTCTGATTTTAAATCATACTTCAAAGTATAGAAATTAGTAATAATCTAATTATTTTAATTACTACAGAGGTACTGTTATTTAACAAAATTATAATCATAATCACAAATTAACAAACTCTTTCAAATTTTACTTTGGGGCTTGCTTAATTTTTAAAAGCGATACCCGTTTAACGCTTTTAGACGTCCCGCATTGCAATTCTATATGAATTTCAAAGTAAAACGTAATAATCATAATGCTATACTTCTAATCAACGATAAAAAAAAAAATGCCTTTAAATGTATACGTGATCGGTGTGTTATAACATAGAGACAATATAGTGAGCAAGCGAATTTTTTTGAAGTAGACATACATTTTACATAGTAAAAACAATAAACAGTAAATTTTGTAGTTTATATACTTATATGAATATAAGTTAAATATTAACAAAATATGGAAGCGTAACGATACAATAAATAAATGAACATAATATAATATAGTGATATTACGAAGAAATTTAATGACACTATAGTAAAATATAAAATAAAAATAAATGATAAACAGCAATAATATTTGAATGATACTAAATATATATATATTATATATTTATATATTTTAATATTAAATATCACGCCAATGGTCATAAAAAAATACATTTTTTCAATATTTTATTATATTACTTTAAAATAATTATTACTTCAATTGCTTAATATTAGGAACATAATATACTTTTTTATTCATTTACAAATAAAAACTAATATATTCAACAAATATATTACCACTAAAATATGTTAATTTATTAATGTCGCATTAAGATACATGTGCTCATAAATATTATGTTAAGAAGATTTTAAGGTTAAAAAAATAATAGTAAAAATCGTTATTTAGCAAAGTATGTATGTTTTTGTAAGATTTAGATGCGTAAATATCTGGTGAATCTACATTTAAATATTCGTTTATTTGATTCTGGATTATAAATTAAATACTAAGATTTATTTTAACTAGGGCATGTTACGAAAACCTTTAGACAATATGCTACGTCCGAGAAAGACATCATTAAAGTTATCAATTATTATTTATATAACCTAATTAACGAGTAATAATTTACAGTCAAAATAAATTCTCAAAAATAATATAATTATCGTACCATTGTCACTATCTAATACAATTATGCAGTTCTGCAAACAAATTTGTGTTTCGAACGTGGTTATTACTGGTATACTAATAATATAATATTGTGATAATATAATATCATAATTTTATCATATTATTAGACGACACCAATGCTGCTATATTGCCTATACACGTCGCCGCATTACACGGAAGTGTTCGTCATTACAAGATACAATATAACTGTGACAAATATCATTATATAACCCTTGATCCGTTTGTTACAAAAACGAAAGAAAAAATTTCGTAATATCCCAATTATTAATATATTTTATATTTCAACATGATTCGTAAAACGGTCGGCCCTAAATAAGTATTTATATAGTGATCTGGTCGATGGCCATAGTAAACGTACAATATATAATAAATATCATTATATAACATCAGTTTATTTTATCAACGCTTCAAAATTATTTTCTCTCGTGCATTGCACTTCTGGCAATTCAATTCTGTTTTTGTGTTTCGCGTCGTATTTTTAACATCGCAATAAATTTTTAGTATAAGCCATCCTATCAAATCCCGGTCGAAGAACCTCTCATATAATGAAGATTCATTGGCGATCATTCACTAGATCCAGTACAAACGTACATTATGTTTTCGTATAAAAATTCTATTGCGTACATACACGAATGAATATCGTACGAAATAAATCCCAGACAGACATTAATACATAATACACACGTTTTACCGGAAATTGATCCGGTGTGTGAGATTGATTAAGTCCTGTGCAGTTTGTGCAGACAACAATAACTGTCGGTCCGCATAATATTTTCTGTTACATGAATTGTGAATTATCTGTGCAGAACTTTTTTCGTTCATTCTGACGTAATTACGTCGCTTAATCGCTTACAATGTTACCCACGACCATTACAGTCACCACAGGAAATTACAATGCAGTGCTATCACACTATGGTTAACAATTTGAGACGCTATGGTAGGTAGGTAGGTACCTCTAGTCTATAATTTATTATAAAATAGGATTATACAGCGGAAGTTTGGTTGAAGGAAAATAAATGAAAGACACGACCTATGGGCTTTAGTCAAGAGGCTAAGAACGAATGTAGCATTTAATTTAAAATTAGTTTAACACAGCACAGCGATAAACAACGATAATTACATCAAATAAAGCGGTTGTCTTTCATACGCACGAGTAAATGAAATCGAAGTCGCCAGAAATGGCGATAGCCAGACAAAAAATACGTCAGACTAGAATAACGTCGGTCGATTGCTTATATTTTTGTGATTGCAACGAAAAAAACCAATTTATCAGGTACCGCCGAGCGTATTTATGGCGATGTTGCGTACGGCAAGAGTCGCCGAACGTCACATTGTGCTTCGCTTAACATAAAATACGATTGTGGCGCGTCGAACGACCGTGTTCATTGAAGCTTTTGCGTAATACGAAACGGTCGTGGTATGGATTGCGTTATATTTCCAAAGATTAATCGATGCGTAGAACTTATTCGTTTTCATCTCGTGAATTAAAATTTTACCTATATTACAATAATTTCAAACACCGATATTTGTTTAAAAAAGACACCACCATCAAAGAACATTACTATATGCACACGGTTTCGTTGTAATTATTTCAGTTGGGTGAGGCGATATATTTATTTTATTGATATATACTCCAAGTTTCGTTTTATTGGGTTATATATCAAAAATTAATAATTGTTTTACAATATTCACATATTTTATAGAATTTGGAATATTTAAAAGCATGTTAAATAAATTAAAATGGATAAAACATTAAAATCTGAGACGTATTTAATATTGCCCGCATTTTCGGTTTTAAGTTAAACATCAAAATATTAAATAATATTTTTTTGTAATCTGTTATAATGTTAAAAAAAAAAATTACACTTAAAATACTAACAGTTTTACCAAAACGTTATATTACTTTTGTGATTATTAAACAAAACTTACTATTTTAATGAAACGAAAAAATTTAACCTTAAGGTAAACCTATAATTTAAAACAGTTTTTTTTTATTTCTGGAAAATTGACATTTGGTCGATATTACGTTTTGGATTTTAACCACTCATTTTTTATTGATTGTAGTTTCCAAAATAGCTTAATATACCTATAGTATTAATAAATCAGAATATTTTATTTAAAAGTATAGCATAATCTTTTGGTTAAAAATTTCAATAAAAGATTAGAATTTTAGACATGTACTAGCATATCTAAAATATCTTAAAAATATATGGCATTTTGACTACGGATATTATTTGAATGAAAATAAAAACCAGGCAACTTGTTCTGTTGCATATTAAAGTTTAATTGAACATCGTCATTTTATAGTAGGTCATTCTATAAATTTTATTTTAACTAGGTATAATTGAATACATTATATAATATAGTAATTAAAGCATTTCGCAGCAAGAAAAAGTGAGGAAAACTAATACATTTATCGATAAACTCGAAATTCTAAATTACGAACTTTAAAAATGTTGATTACAATAAAGTAATCTCTACACATATTATAACTTCTTGATAATATTTTATGATTAAATAATTTTTAGAATCTATTTTTAACAAATTACACAGTCTTTAATTACCATATTAAAATTATATATTTGATGTAAAGAAACTATAGTTTTTATCCATCAATGTAGAATATAACACAATGAAATAATGTCCTATAAAATTATTGGAAATAATCCTTATAATAAATTATGAGGCCGGATATAGATCAAGTGCAATACTCTTTTACCTCTGGGAAATAGTTGAATATGTCAGTACTTGGCGTACTTACATGATAGATCTCATGATCAATTTATTAGTACAATATTTAGTATTTACAACTATACCGTGACCTCCATTCACATACTAAATCAAAAATAAGCGTAATGGATGAGCTACTCGACTTCATCCCATGCGTAACGATGTGGATTATTTTATGAATTACGAATTAATTTTATGTGTAAGTGAAACTACACATACGTAAATTTTTCTATTGATAAACTTCACATATTTGAATGCATATTATAATATTGTAGAGGTTTAACAAGTATGCACTTACGATTTATATTTTAATGAATTTTTTTATTTCAAATTATCATTTACCAATTAAATATTATTATCTATGGTAAATTTAGTTTATTTTTTATTAGTGTTTACTTTTTTTTTCAAAACAATTTAAATTATATTCCAAAACAAATCATTTTTATGAGAATTTATATTAATTAAAACTGAATTTTAAACAGATAATTACATTTTTTATGGATGGTGAAGTAAATTAACATTCTGCAGGATACTCTCTTACTATTCCACTTACCTCGTCTAAATATTTAATATTAAAAAATATTAAAGCTTGGAATATGAAATTACAAATATATGATTTCATTAATAAAAGTCAAAATATTTAAAAATATAAATAATTATAAAAATATTATAAAACATAATTGTTTTTATAAAAATGTTGTTTTATAATTTATTTATTTATAATAACTTCAAAATAATATTTTCATAAGCGTTTTTATTTTTCAAGGTGATTACTGCTTCCTGACAAAATAAATATACTGAGTTTATATCTGTAACATTTAACGATATGTTATTAAAATTATATTTAAATATTTTAGTTAATTTTCCAAATCTGTAAATTAAATATATATATATATTAAATTATACTTAAAATACGTGTAGTAAAACGATTTATGAAATGAACAAGGTAACTAAACAATGTATACTTGCAATAGTTGAATTATAACAGAGAATTTCGTTACTGTATTTTTACATTATTTGCCACGTCACTGATGAATTTATTTTCTCCAAAAAATACCAAATAAATCATAAATACACATTATATATATAAGTATATAATACAAAGTTTACAGATTGAATGAAATATTGTTGTAAATATACCTCAAATATCTGCTGTATATTATTGAAACAGTACGAGTGGAGTCGTGACTAGTATGTCCAGAATGTGTTTATATTGTTTATAGTATGCCTCTGCATTACATAATATTTACTAGATTATCCAAATTTGTTGTTACAAGACTGAACAATAATGTGATATAAAATAAAAATCGTAAAAAATGCCTACAAAATATTTAACGCAAAATGTTGTTAACTCTTAATATTATTATAAATATACCTAGATTTTTCGTGGTATATTTAAACGAGCGTCGAGCATCATGCAGTAAATGGAAAATAAAATAAGGTAATAGTTTTTATATTGCATCCATACAAGAAAATAACTTTAACGTGGTGGAAAATCAAATGCAAATCGTTATTTTTGAATACAGAAAACGAAGCGAAAATCAATAAACAATAACAATATATATGTATATATATATAATATAAATGTATATAGGTACATTGAGTTAATTTTCACAAATATACAATATATTATTCTCAAAGTCAATTTACTTCATAAGTAACTTTAAATAATATGCTAAACGTAAACGGCTTCAAATAGACATTAAAAAGCAAATCCTTCAAAATGTTTAAAACATTTTAAAACAAATTCGGAAGAAAAAACATTCAGTGAAAATTAGAGTAAGTAATGATAAAATGGGATTTAAAAATTCAAATGTTTTTAAAAACAAATATAAACAACTAAAAAAAAAAAAAACCTATTTGTAAAGCCGAATAATGATAAATGTTACTAGCAGTGAATTAAACAATGAGTAAATATTAAAATGGGCGTATCGAATGCATTATACACTTAAATAATTTGTCTCTTCTAAAATAAATAAGCATATGTTTTGAAAGTGTTTTGTATTAGTCTGATTGCTATTATTTTAAGTTTTTTATCGTTTATTTAAATATACACAATCTGTAAATGTTGGTTTACAATAAGTGCATGTGATGGAGGTGATATGGCTTGAGTGGCTGGAGATAAGAAGCCGCCCGTTGGAGGCACTTAAGGTTAGGATTTTAGAAGAGGATTTTAATTTGCTAGTAAGAGAGGGCAGGATTATAAGATTAGGGGAGGCAGAGGTATGAACAATTATTTTAAAATGTTTTAAAACCAAACCATAATATTATATTATGAAATTAAACATTTGTATGCTACAATTTTTTAAATAGGCATATAAAAATACAATTAATAATATTACACATATTTTTTTTTCTTTAACATTAACATTATATACTAATTTTATTATTTATGAGATTCAAAAGTAACAATAAAAGCTTTGGCCATCCGGTATATAATTTTTTTTTTAATTATCAACGTTTTGAAAGTCCTATTAGGAGGTATACATGACTTTTAGTTTCCTACATAAATTCTACGATAAGCTTAAAGTTTCAGAACTTTTTATATTATGTTTATACTTTTTGTATTAAATATACATGCAGTCTAATGTTTATAATTTATATCAGTTACACAATTAGATTTTAACCATAACTGTATTAGTATATATTATTATACCTTATAGTGAAAATAACACGAACGTTTTTTTCATGTGAATCACATTTTAATATTTTTATAAAACTGAAAAAAAATAATAAGTAACAAAAATTAAAAACCTTTACCATTTATTCTTTGATTATTTTTTTTTTTATTAATCTTGAAAATAACCCAAGCTATGAGTTACGGCCATTAAAAATATTTCAGGTGTGTTTATAGGGATGCTATATTTAAGTTAAAATAATGGAGTAACAATATTATTTATAGTTCTGATAATTATAGTATGTACAATATTTACACATGTATTAATAGAATAAGGTTATAAATTAAATATAAAATATGACATTTATTTTAGCAAACAAACAAAAGAAAAATATTCTTAAATTAAATTATAAAGCTCTGATGCTTTTAAAAATCAATCATTTTTTAGTTGTCTTGGTATTCTTTGTTTGTTTTGTCTTATAAATCATCTAAATAAATATAAATCGAATAGTAACAATATCAAACTTAATGATTGATTGCAAAAGAAATGCCAAATATAATTTTAAAATAAACTAAAAAAAAGAAGCTATTATTTAAATGTAAACATACATACAATAATTCATAACTGTGTTTACATTTTGTAAAAACAAATTATTATTTATTATGAATTTTTCAAAAATATCAAAACTATATATTTCTATATTTTTATATGGATAGATATATACAGTAATATAACTTTTTTAACTCTCCATATATGAATTTTTATGTATTTACCAGTTATATTTTATTTCTAACTTATCATATACATTATACGTTGGTGTTACTTTAATAATCATTAAAACTTAAGTTATAATAATATGTAGTTAATTAAATAATTTGCAAAATTGAAAGACCATTCAGCAAAAATGAAAACTAGGTGTGTTAAAGTTGTAAAATAGTAAGTTGGTAAATGATAATTTGAAATCAATGTACAGTATAAGCCTATATTATATATACATATATGTGTGTGTATAGGTATATGAAATATATATAATAAACATATGTGCATGTGCAACGAGCATTTTCGATTAAAGTTTTGTATTTACATTTGTTAATGACACACCGCCAATCAGGTATATTGTCGGCTTGCAATGTATAAATGTGTCGTGTACAGCATCACTTGAGTAGAACTTAATCAAACGTTTTACTATACAAATACAATATTTAAGAGATTATTCAAAAACCTCGTTAATATTATATATAAATTATTATGAGTATACTGTGGATATAGCATACTAACGATATAAGCGAGTTTGTTCTATGGCGCGAAACACGATTGCCTGCGTTACGTTTTTGTATAATACATACTAGTGTGTATTCATAAAAACACAATATTCTAGTGGTTGATTAATTTAAGATTTAAGTCACGTGTACTTGTGTATTTGATACAAAACTTATTATTTATCATTTATCGAATAGAATATGTGACATTTTATTAGTACGTACTACGTATGCCCCCTACACACAACAAACACATTGATAGAAAATTTACAGAAATCGTAGATACACAAAATGTACGTTTTAACAATATTTATGCTACTTAAGCTTAAAACGAATTCAATTTTAAATTATTAAAACATATAAAAATTATAAGAAAACGATAACAACATCAGTCACAGAAGCAAACGTTATTACAATAATGCCATACTTGTTGGAAAAAAAAATTATCCAAACTCATATCATTTGACTGAATTGGCATAATATGTGTGTATCAATGTATAAGCTTTAATACATATAATTATATAATAATTATTATTATAAAACAAAAAAATAAAAAAATAAACAGAAAATTGTTTTATCGATCTATATCATAATTTCTGGTGATTTACGATCGTCAACAATAGAAATTAATTTAGAAAATTTGTAGTATGATATATTTACATATAACAAAAGGGCATACCACTGTATTTTGTCCTTGCCCATATTATATCCCACTGGACCAAACCGTATACATTTTAAGTAGTATCCTATATCCAGCTCCTGCTTGAACTTTAAAACATACATAGCCATATGAATACTTAATAGAAATTAATAATTCCATAAAGTATTAACATAGTTATATAAGTTTTAAAGTTTACGTAAAAGGTGGGTGCGAAGGGGTATATACGGTGGGTTGCAAGCGTTAACAAGGACAAACGAAGTGAGATATTTTATAAATTATAATATACACATCATATCATTGATAAGATTATCAAAAATGAACGTGGTTTATATTAGAATATATAAATAGTTCTTAATGCGTAACATATGCAGTTTGTAATTAATCTGGCTATCAGTGGATGTTATTGAGTGAGGAGGGGGGATCAAACGGTCAATTACATTAAATAGTAACAATAATAATAAAAATAATAGTAATAATAAAACGAGACTTTAAATACATAATTAATAGCCAGTGACAATGATTAATACAACGGCAAGAGCATAACGACAAAGGACGAGATGCAGACCATACCGCAGAGGACCGCTGGGAAATCGACCGGTGGTGACCCAATAATTGATGGTGCAGTGATGGTTTGGTGCAGCGAAATAATTCCTCCTCGCCCGTCTACTACACGTCATTAATCTTTCAACGACTTTCAGCCGAAGTGATACAATAATGTAATATTATACATCGTCATGGTGGAATGAACGGAAAATATGGATTTGTATTTATTTTTATTCGATAGTTTTTCGTTTTTTTGCTTTTATTTTCTACGTTGCAAGCCCACAATCTCCGCTTTTCCAGCCAATAGCCATAAAAATTATTGATCTGTTTACGTGGTCATTGTTAACTACCTACGCAGATAACTCATCGTCCGATCACGCAACGGAGAGAATTTATAAAGCACCACAACACATACTATTACGATGAGTTCAGCAAAACTCGACGCCCGACACGTTAAAAATACGATGTAAAATTATTTTATACCTATAATAGATAGTTTGAAAAATTATTTTTATTCCGAGAAAATCAGCTATTATTTTTTATTACAAACCAATAATCAATATCGGTTATAGTTTTAAATTATTGACAACGACATTAAAAAAAATCCTAAAATTTGGCAAATTGTTGGAATGTTTTTTTGTCATCGAAAATTTGTACGAGTAGTTTAATCTTTTGATTAAACATTATGTCAATACGCACAAAAGTATAATTTAATGTATTCTGATTAAAAACTATTTGTCTATGGATGACTTTTTTTATTATTTAGTTTTAACGCTACTTATTGATGATACAAATATCAATCATATGAAATATTTTATCAAATCGTCTAAAAAAAAAATAACTGAATAGACACTTCACACTTATCAATAATAGGCACCATTATGCGCGCGTTATTACCCTAGTTATTTATTTTTTCTCTATGCTAAAAATTTTTATAAAATTTGTATGATTATAATTTTTTAATTGCTTTTTTTCCTTTGTTTAAATATCAATTAATCCAGATAGTAAATATTTATACATGCAAAAAAAAATAAAAATAATATCAAACGATTAAATTTAAATAATATTTAATTAGTTTATCAGTTCATTAGTCGTGATTAATTTCATTTCTACTCTATATACTAATTTGCATTTCACTGAAGTAAAAACAAGAAGCAAGAATAGAAATTACTAAAACTATTTTAAAATTAAAATAATAAATCTCATATGAAATTTTAAGATTTGAAAATTTGAATAATTTCCTTTTTAATTATCTTACAGTTAAACATTTATCAAATCAAATCTCATTAACATTCTTGTATCTATATAGTTACTAATATTGGTTAATAGAACTTGGCTATAGTATTTAAGACTTATATCATATAATTTCAATACTTTAATCTATGAAGTTTTGTAATTTTTATTTTAAGAATAATAACATAAATTTAGAAGATTGTGTTGCAATATAAAAATATAATAATTTTAATAAACTAAAAAATAATTTTTAAGAATCGTTAATATTAAATGTCATTTTTTAAGTTGTACCTTTTTTACCTTCCAAGATCGATACGCAATTGTATGCTAACCAAAAGGATAGAACTTGATTTGATACCACTCAAGATAGTCTTTTTTGACAAACACTTCTTGATATAAATTGCTTTTAACCAAATACACACCACAACTCTACATTTTGATAAAGATGTAATCAGAATAAGTATTAATATACAGGAATACATATTTTACAATATTAAATTTTTTATTTTCAAAATCAATAAATACAAAGAAAATCTTAAATAGTTCTATAATTTTATAAGTGTTATCTAAAAATTCACATTTACAATCCTTGTATGAAAAATAATATACTAAAATAAAATAAAAATATATATCAAGTTTTTCATTAATAGAAAAAAAATAATAATGCAATATTTGAAATAAAAGTAACGCATACTATAAGTATTGAGTAAAAAAAAAAACATATAAGTTATGGTCCCTAAAATTATTAATATACTTTGCTATTTATATTTATAACATAGTTTTTAAAATAAATCACATCAATATTTGTAACATAATAATACATCACTTTATATAAGAATGAACTTGTTATGCATAAAATATCAAAACGTAATTGTTAATAAAATATCTTTCTGCAAATAGAGTGTTACACTTTAAAAAATAAAATAAAAATTTTTGAGAAAAATGAATTATTTATATCTATAGTCTATTTAATATAATATAATAGGTTATTCATTCATAATTTATTTGATACGAATTTTTATCAGAAAATGTTAATACATTTAAAATCTTCTGTGATAAAATCTAAAATAATTTATTTTATTTTTTTGCATAATATACCTAAGACAATAATTTTAAAGAAAAAAAACAATCATTGTCCAATGAAAGATATTTTTGTTAAAGTAAAAGAGGGTAATAATAAACAAAAAATATTGTTTAGTTTTTATTTGAATATAATGTATTGATTAAATAGTTGACATATAGATATTATGACTTGATATTTATTTTATTAGTAATTATTTTTTATAACTATATTCTTTCATTTTAAATCTAAATTAATAAAGAACAAATTATGATTACAATTAAAAGTTTTGGTTACTATATTATAAATGCTTATAAATTATGAGTTATTAATGTTTATATGCACGATTATTAATAAATATAATTAGAATATTAAAATTATGTGTGTTTGTGCTTGGAACTAAACGAATCTCTAATTATAAAACTTAAACCATTTAAAATAGTATGTCAAAATAAATGCAAAGATTAATAAAAAAATTTTTATTTTCAATTGATTAATATTTTTCATAAAATGATACATTATTATTTGAATTACAATCATTATTTTTTGATAACATTCAGTGGTTATTACATTGTTAGATTTTAAAATAATCAACCATCGTTTAAAGATATCCTGCTATTTGTTTAGATTTTTAGCAATAGTTCATTTTTGTTTTATATTTACATTTCATTTCATTTTAATGTGGTGTTGGTGATTATTAATAAAATAATTTAATGCAAAATTTATCATTTATATATTTAATGAAAATCTATGCCACATATACCTTATACATGAAGTAAAAATTTAATTCAAGACAATTGATAGTTGATTAAGGGTAACAATGAGTAAGAAAAATGTTGGAGCTAGGCCAACCAAAGGTATCAATAGGTGGACATTTATATAGAAAGTATATTATTTTACCTTAATGTTCGTTTGAGATCAGGAGATTTTTTAACAATCACTAATGGCATCACTCTATTGTTCTTGTTTAAAAATGGTATATTGATTTTATCATCATTTTAATAAACGTAATCACTAAAATATAAATAGCAATCATAATAGGCTCTCTAATTAATAGTTTGGCAAAGTATTCAGAAGTTAAATAAAGAGCGTTTAAGTGTTAACGCCGTTATATTGTAGTAAAACTAAAGTAAAAAAATGTGTACTAAATGTATGAAACGTGATTATATTTTTCGAACGTGTGAAATTCTTAACATACGTTTATTGATAGCAAAAAAACAAAAAAATAATTCCTCCTTCGCAAAATTTAAATAAAAGTTCCTAACTATTTACATTTAAACACATTGTAAATCAATGATGCTTGACCAGCGATAAAATATACAGTAGGTTATAGCTACGTTTATTATCGTCAATAAACAGGTTAATAAGAAATGAACCGTATTGAACCTTCTGTGTATATTAGTCGAAAATGATATAATGTACCTATTCAGCGTATTTTGATTTACTATTGTGTAAGTATGTTATAATGTGAGGTATGACTGATCATATTTGTATATTAATTTAATATATTATATATACAGTATTTACATGTTTACCTACTGTACTTAGAACTTTACGAGTGATTTGTAATATTATGTGACCGTTACATCGAGTTGGCCTCTCTTAATTTGTCTATAATACAGTAATTGCTCTTTTGTGTTGATATTTGTTTAAGTATCATACAATTATTAGTATATTATACATCGAGCTTTCATCAAATACCCAAAATGAAGTGATGTGCATAATACATAATAATATGTTGTAATATACGAAGTTTCCATTAATTTTAACTGACTTAAAATATGCATAATAAACTTGTGGGAATTCGAATTAAATTTTTAAGAATGTATTGAAATGATAATGCAATATTTCAGTTTTTTCCCAGATCGACCGCAAAAACTTTTCAAATAGAAATCGTCCCTGCGACAAATCTTATCCATAATGATACATACTTGATTTTATTTTCAATAGTAAACTTTTCACATATTTTTAGATTTGCTTATAAATAGTAGATTTGTTACAAATGTAGTTAAACTCATTGGACCGTACTCTTATTTTCCTACCTAACATCTCTAACAATTATTATAGAACACATCTGTTAAATTTGATTATACAATTCAGAGGTATGTAGCTTTGTTATATACATCATTTTTATCTAAAAGACAAAAAATAAAACACCAATCAATTAAGTTTCAAAATTTACATTTTTAATATGCACCACTTTAAAGACTCAGGTATACTCACGAGAGGCTTAAAACTGTCATTAACATAAAATCTTATAAAATAAGTAGTATGAGGTAGATAATATATGCTTGTTTTTGAAGAAGCTTATATTAGTATACTAATATATACTTAAGTGAAACCGCTAAAATGTTTAAACTTTGCCTCAATAAATTCACTACCTCCTCTCATCGCTGATAATTTTGTTTTCTCACATTCTAATAAGTTATAACTTTATATACATGATCTGAATTAAATAGCATATATAAGTCTTCTCCTATCCAAGACATTTTCTTTCTATAAACCAAGATTTTGTTATTATGTTCGATGGTTAATAAAAATATATACACACAAATTATCATTTTGGTACTTTATTTTTAATTTAGCAATAAAACATCTGCCGTGAATATTAAATTTTATTCATTCAATGTTATAAAAAATCACTTGAAACAAAAAATTGAAACACTATTCTATTTTACTATTAAATAACACAGAGTACATGCATACATATCGGTAACTTGGCGATATTTCATCGTTTCTATCGACATTTTACTCATTTATTTCTCCTTATCGTTTATTTACGCTCAACACATCTTTTTACATGATAAGTTTATCGAATGTGTATTATTTTATACAGCAGAATTTGTAAAAGTGAAAAAAATTATTGAAAATCCAATTTGTTTGTTGACATTGATGCAAAGAAAATTACTGTGGTGCTATCTACAAAACGAAAAAAAAAAAAAAAAAAAAAAAAAAAAAAAGCTAATACGGTAACACATCGTGATATTTCACGAAATATAATTTGTCAATATTAGAAAATTTTGAAAACAAGCTATATACATTTTATCGAAAACAACAATACTCGTATTTTAATGATACAATTAAAATGAAAAACATAAATAACCCAATACTAAGCCTAAAATATCATATTGTTTTATACTATTTCAAAAAGTTTTGAATACATAATATAAGTGAATCATACTTGTTTTAAAACGACAATAATACGTTGGTACTTCCAGATAAACATAGATTACTTGTATGTTTACATAAAGTGAAACAAACAAAAATATTATAAACTATAAAGACGCCGTAATTAGATTTATTACCATGCACATAAATTATTCAAAACTTTCGTTTAGTTTTCAAATATATTTTTACAGGATAAAAAAATCCACTCTTGTATTTAAATAATTTTCAAACACTTACATACTCGTAGTATAATGAAATTATATTATGATATATTATATTTTGTAAAGTTGGGTTATTTTCTCTAGTAAATTTATAATTTTGATGGAAACAACTTTGTTGTGAAGTTATTGTTGTATTTCTACTTTAATTCAAAATACCTGACATAATATAAAATGATCGATATAGAATAACTCACCTATATATTTTAATGAAATTTTAAAATAAAAATAAAATTCACAAGGATGAATACTTAAAAGAAACAATATTAATTTAAAAACCATGCTTTGAATAAAAAAAAAAATTAATAACTTATACATATAATTTTTTTTTAATTAAAATATTATCATGTTTTCCAGTTGATTTATAAAGTACTTGTTTTATTTCTGGTATAATTGGAAATATTTAATTTTTTCCACAATAATATACATTATTATATTTTTTAGTAATTTTTAAATACTATCAACAAATTAAAAACATTTGTATTCTAAATACCCATTATTTAAAGGCAAGTTGAATTTAACCCCTTTACTTTCATAATCCACATGAATGTACTCATTAAAATACCTACACAAAATATTTATTTCAGAATCTAATTAGGAGTTTATAAAAATAATGACACCATAAAGATTTGTGAAACATATTATCTAATGAAATACAAACTTGAACGAAGGAATGAAAACACTTAAAATACTACATTTTTACAACGTTATTAACTAAATAGCCGAGTACTTAATACCATTCCAAGATAACGCAATAAAACATATCGTTATATAACTAACCTAAAAAGTATACTTTATATAAATATAATGCTCGACCTCTTAATATTGTATTCATTCTGAAGTACAATAGTCAATAATGGACAGTAAAAAAAATATCCGACTTTCCACTATAGTCAAATTATTTAGTTGAATTTAATATAAAATCACGGCAGACTACTCATCATGTTTGTGCAGAAAGTTTTTATACTGTCAATATTTAATTATATTTTATATCAGAATTTAATGTATGTGCATACCTCTTAAGGTATATGATAACATACTGTTATATTGAATACGATGCCCTGACGATGTTAGAGCGGCCTCAAGCGAGATTTATATAAATGCTTGAGTGATTCACGTGCTATATAATATTTGTTACGTAGTATATCATGATAACTATAAAAACGTTATCTTATATTTGGTGTTGTGTATATCGGTGACAGATTCACACCAAACAGTGAATTATGTTGATAATATTTTACAAGTCACTTAAGAATACCACATTATTTCATCTATTCTATACTGGGCGCAATTATACATTGAAATAAAATGTTAATATATTATGCTTTATTTTACTGATACTTAGTAGCATTAGTAGCATTACACAGAGCAAGCGATGAAACGATACCCATTTGGTACACAGATATATAAAAGGCCGATGGATAATAGTTATGAGTTTTGTTAGATAACAATAAAAAAAAATAAATACATTTCCTGTATGATGAGACTACGTCTAAAATAAAGAACGAACGTAAGATAATACACGCGTCCTGGATATTAATATGTATAATACAATATAAGTACGTAATGGTTTTTTACGCAATTTGAATATTTTATTATGTCCAGACTCCAGATAGAACACAACTTTTTCGCGGGATACGATTTTTCGATGATGGATGTTTGGCGATTTGTTGGTTACATAGACCTAACGTTTAAATAGCAATTCGATTAAATAGTTTATTAGATAGATTTAGTACACGATGCTGTTAACACGATTCTGTTAAAAATATTACGCAACTTTTTATTGAGCGAAAAAAGCATGTTAAAATACGATTTAGAGGATGACTACACACGTATGTCTGGGTTCATGAAATATATTGAATACCTTAAGTGGACATCAAAAATGCGCACGTATTACATAATACGTGATTGTAAGTTTTTCCGTATGGTTCATAATATGTAAAAACGATAAGACATTGTGAGCTATGTGTATAGTATAAACAAATCAAGATGTGTCTACGTGGACCGATAAGTGTTTATAGCTAAACATATATTTAAACTAGTTTCATTATTGTAATAATAAGTTACATATTACAGTCTCAATAATTATTATTTATTATTATAATAAATGATTATTTATCACCATATAGAATTCGTAATGAAATTAAAATATTAAAATACCAATGTATTATTATATTTCGCATTATTTGGCATGATATATATGTATAAATATAATTTTATTATTAGTATATATCTGGAAAACAGTCAAAATAACAAATTATATGGATAATACTTGTATATTATTATTTATTAATACAGTCTTTGAGTTTCTTATTTTACGTAATATCCTTGATATGCGTATTGCGTATAAATTATTTGTAATTTTTAGTCTGAAAACTTTCTGCAATGACGGCATTGGCAAAGTGCGTGTACCCACCATAGAACTTCGTAAAATATAATGCCGGTACTATAGATACAGTTTATTAATCACAACGCTATAATAGTTTTCAATTTACTTATTTTAATGAATGACAGTTAGCTTGCTGACATTCAAATTTGTAATTATTTTCTTACCTATCTAAAACATCGGATGGTAAACGATGCAATACAACTCAAATAATTAGTCCAACCTTATATTTAGAGTAACATCATAACCAATAATAATACGTAATGGACATAATCGGCTAAATTGTTTACATCTACTTAAAATTATCCGTTCAAATATGCATGACTTACTAGACTATTTCTATACGTAATATTTCCAATAAAGATAATTTATGTTACTAAATTTTCAGTGTATCAAATACTTAAGTTAATTTATCTTATTGTTATATAATATAAATAGGATATACATAATTTATGCAATTTAAAGTGAACAATATTTTGAGATGTTAAGATCGTAGTTTTTGAAATTAGCGAATATGTCTAAAAAGTTTCAACTGTTTAAACAAAGTAAAAAAAAAATGAATTTTTCACCTTAATTTTACAATAAATTCTATGTAATACAAAAATGGGCTTTATTATCTTCATTGAAATATTATATTATTAGTTATATTTTAAAATTTTAAGTTAAGACTAATTATTGAAGCAATAATATTAATTGTGCATCAATTTAATAAAAATATATTTAATAAATAATTTCGTAATTTTTAAATATACTAATTTTGTGACATTATTTGAGTACGAGTACACTCGTCTAAAAGGTGGAATACCTGGTACTTTAAAATTACCTGTAAGTACTAGGTAGACAGATTGTGCATTACATATTAAATTTATCTATCTTAATCTTATTAAATTCCAAGCGAATTACAAATTCCTACTACCGCTTTCTGCTCTTCATCATCAATCATTCAGCTTTGAATCCAAAAGGCGGAAAGATGCGGAACTAATACAAATAATCCCTTGACTTATTGATGGAAATATTTTTTAAACGAATGATTGAGTAATAAAGCTCGCGATTTCAGATAAAAAACAATTTAAAAAAAGCATTGAACGTTCTAAAAAACGGATTGAGCTCTATTTATAATATTGTTATTATTATTATAATCCACCATATCAGAAGTACTACCGGTAGCTAGTAGGAAGGGGTTAGAAACTCAAAGCGAATATGTTTAGTGGAAAGGTTTATTTTTCAAAGGAAAACCAATTTTAGCGTCCGCGGTGATGATGGTGGTGATGGTAGCAGACTGTCGGGGAATGAACGACGTAGGCGGTGGCATCTTTAAGCGCGCTAAACAACAATATCGTATAATAAACGACGAACAGTGGCAAATATACTGCTCGACGACGCATGCATTTGGTGGTAAGGGAATGACGGTATCGGGGTAAGGGATTCTAGAAAGCTAGCTAAAGGACTGGCAGAGGGGTAAACATCGCGCATGCGTCCTTCTTTATGGAAAATATAATATAACGTCCGCTTATAAAAACGGAAAGAAAATATATTCAGAGCACGAATATCACTGCCACCGTTTAAAACGTTTTGCTTTTCCTCCTTTCAGTAGACATGGCATTGACTTATAATACGTATTTATATATTCTATATATATATATATATTTAAGTTCAACACCACATCATCAGCCCTTCTAAACATTCCAACACTGGGTGGAGACCACAATATACGATTTTAGAGGCCTAGGCAGAGTCGATTGCCTGAATAGTGGTCTGCAAAACAACCACCACCGTAAAATGTATATGTTTTCATTTTGATCACTGGCTTTTTAAATTGTTTTCTTAAATGGCTATTATATAACCCACAACAGCTAAATTATTACATCGTTCAATAAACGGACCTCAAAGCGCAGTTGAGCGGATAATACTATCACATTTAGACGGGTCATAACAATATATACTGGTTATGATGGTGTTTGTATATGAGCGTTAGCTTTGTATGTTTTTGTTTAGTAGTATTTATATTGGATTTTATTCAGGATACACGGTAAAATGTTATTGTCAAATAGCGGAAAACTTACAAGAAAATGTTTACTCTCTTTGGCGGCCATCAAGGACTTCTAGCCAGTAATCGTTATTTATCGATATGCGAAGAAAAAAATGTTTCATCTCGCCACCTCAATAGTTCCATAGAGAAATTACGCTCGAAGTATTTGCTAACCTAAATCGTGCAAGAGATAGTGGTACATATATGTTATTATGACACTTAATTTGAAATTCACGATAAATCATCGTTTCAAAAGTTATCATGTTCTGCTAAAATTATGAACAACTAAAATTTGAAAATTTCTTTAAAATGTTTCAATAGTTTTCAATAGATTTAACTTGCATTTTAGCAAAATTATTGAGCAAATTGAAAAATGACTTTCTCAAAGTACTAAACAAAAAAGAATGTGCTCTAGCTATTAACGTGCGTGTATTTGCGATATGTTAAAAATACCTACTCTTATTTTAACCAAAAAAAAAAAAAAAGTGTTTATAGAAAGAGATATTTTTTTGTTAATAATAATAAATATCTTTGAAAAACCGATTTAAATGGCTCGTTTCACCCAAGGACTGAAAATAATAATGGAAAGTACCTACCTATGACTATACATATAGGTATTGCATTCTACGATAAGCTGTTACTGCTCGAACCGATAAATTTTTTGGGAACATTTTTCCAGTGTTCATTATTATCCTATAAAATTCCAACACGATTATTATTAGAGTAAACTCCGTTTATACCTAAATATTACATATTACAGTTCAGCTGCTATTAATACTATTTTTTTTTTTATTCATTGGTCTACTGCAGTTTAGAAAATGAAACGAAATTTTTTGTTAAGTTATCAACTTTATTTTTTCTCTAATTACATTTAAATTAATTCGAGTTTAATGGGCACCAGTAAATTATATTATTATACTATAATAACATCACCATGGTGTCTGTTCATTCTTATCATTAAAAACAAAACACTAATTACGTTGGAAATTAATGCATTTGATGTTTACTTGTTTCAACGTGCGTAAATTATTTAGATTAAATAAGAGGTACCTACATGAACACACTATAAAATAATATTATACGAAAAAAAAGTTTTCGACGCTGTAAAAAATCTTGACTCCTAAAGAAAAAAAAATGAAATAATAATAACGTGATAAAAATCTTATAAATTTTTATTATTTTTTATAACAAGTTTTTATTTATTATGTTAACTTACATTAGTAAATTTCTTTTATTATTATTATGTGTTTTTTTTTTTTTTTTTAATTAAAAATATAAATGTTTTATATCCACAATAGACCTTTACGGTTTTTTAAACCATAATCGCGTCATCACTTCATTATGATATTATACGACTGAGTTTAAAAATAATGTAATCAATCGCAGGAAGGTAAAAATATATAGGTAATAGAAAGTGCAACTACACGCTACGAATACTATAATATATGCAGAATATACACTTATTCAGATAAATAATTTTTCACGTTCTAAATAACTAATCTTAGTGATGAAAAAAAATATTTCCATAATTGTCTGCACACCTAGTCTGACCTCTATTGTCGCTTTATTTTACTAATATGCACGTAAACATTGTGGGAAATGTGATTTTATTATTCTTGCCTTCTGATTTTTGTAAAATATTATAGCGAAACGTCGTCCCAAATGTGGAAATGATAATAAAGCTTTATGGAGTGACTAGTTTGACTCCCTCCCCCTCAACTAACATTTGTTGTCAGTTTAACAAGATATAATATTTTATTCTTTTGAAATTTTTATGTTGCTGACTTCGAACTCCAAAATATCAACAACCTAACTGTCTTAAAATGTTCACAGATTTCCTCTAGTACATCGTCACGTGTTATAATATTATATTATTTCTTCATTTTACGCACGCGGTACATATATGAATATATTTATAGTTTTTACAGCACTATTCTTCAATGGTTTAATGAAACGCGAGTTTTAACAGACGTATGTTACGTGTGGTATTGGGTTACTACTTACCAACATATAGGATAGCTCACAAAATTTCGTCTTGTTAAAATACGAATTCGACACCATGCACCATTAGTGACCTACACACATAATAATAATATAAACTCGTACGAGATTTCGTCCACGTAGAAATAAAAACGGTGCACTTGCCTTCTATGATCATATAAAACAACAGAGACTGGACACTCGATGCTGTATGTAACAATACTCTTTACTCGAAACTTTACAGTTGTATAGATCCAATTATAAATAGTATAAATATAAATATAGGTATATATATATATACATATATTATATACATGGTTACTGCTTTAAATTTCGACGTCATAAATAATTCAGACTTTTGAGGGTCACGGTGCGTCGTAGTAAACCATAAAATATATTATATACATACATATGGCTACGAGTGTATGCATTTTATCGGTATTGAAGAGAAAAAAAACATTGAACTATGTGACCAAATGATTTGACCGTCGCCTTTGAAAAGTCCACGAGGAAACGCGCGTTTTAAATCTGAAATTCAAACGCAAACCGATCGACTGGAAAAAGTTCGACAGTCGTTTAATACTACCATTCTTCATCTGCATTGACCATCTAACTCCCATGCCGTCACACAAGCGGAAAAAAAGATTATCGTTATAAAACACTAAGGAAACCAACTGTGACTTACCCATGATAACCCGACACGACACTATCGAGACGAAGATGCTAAGCTATATTCTCTGTCATTTGTGTAGACCTCGTGGCTGAAAAAAATTATTTCAATGTTCATCAATTAATTGGTAATGACTAATAAATAATAATTCTTTATTTTATATTTTTCTATCATTATTTTCTTGCAGAACCACTATTTTTTTCTCGTTTATTTTTATTAGGAAATCATGAATTTATTTTTGAAAAAGTTCAGATACTATCACTAATTCATAAATTGCAATATTTGATAATTTTAAAACAACACCAATACGTATAAATTATATTAGCTATTGGGTATTATCTATAGAATACATATTTTACGTGTTGTTATCGAAATCACTTACTACTCGTCCATGGAATCAGAATTCGATTTAAATATTATTTTATATTCAGTGGTTGTTTTGATCCATAAACGCTAATTTAACACTAAAATGTTGGGAGCAGGGGGTGGTACACTACCTCCAATAAGCGCCCTCTTCCAAGTAACTAGAAGGTGGGATTATCGGTGGTATACGTTCATTTGCATACCATATATTATTATAATACCAAAATGTCCCTGTGTGCTGTGTGCTGTCAGTCAATTACCACAACCGCTCTTCGTCCTCTCTTGACCGTCTTCTCTTGCGGCAATATATGTTGTGTACATAAATCATTCTAGTGTGTATAACGCGCGTTTCGTCGACCGTGACACGATTTTCGAGCGATGCGTTTACACAAGCTTATCACAAGGACGATCTATAAAATAATAATATACGTTATTGCCACCACCAACCCTTGGCCTGAACCATCGATATTTGATTTTTCTTTCCACGCCGTTCATGTATACCAGCGCTTAAATGTATATGTGTGTAAAATGCTTTACATAATACATAAGCGTTTCATTGAATTTCGCGCAGAACGACTACAGCACGCCATGTGTTTTTTTTTTAACCTAACCATGTGTCGATGATCGAGAGAGTGGGGTCCTTTGATTCTTGTTCGAATAATATTATAAAATAAATTATTGAATATCCATGTGTATACAAACGAATTTCAGTAATTACATGGAGATTAATGGCCTAGAATTTGAAGCCTTAATTGCAAAAAAAAAAAAAAATGAATTATGTACTTATACGTCATAATATTATATTATTATATAAATATTTGTTATAGATGTGTTTAAAAGTAAAAAAATAATTTAGGACACGTGCACCAAGTCCGTATAATATAGTATCATTATAATAATATATACTCGTACATGTTTCATATTAGTGTATAACAAAAATGTATAAATCTATATTATGACGTCATACCGTAATTATTTAATGTAAATAGTCTATATTTTGTATTTTATATTTGCACATTCTTCATGCATCTTTTGTCGAATACTTATTTAAAACGCATAGTGTTCTTTTAAAAATGCTCAACAAGTCCTGTTAAATTTAAAATTTAATCTTATACATATTTTTTTACTTACAAATTGTGGATAGTAGTATTATTTTTGCGCCACTATAAAAACAATTAATTTTACCAAATTTAAGAAACCGCTGTTTATCCATATTCAATAATGTTTAAGAATTATACTGTGCATTACTTTTTATATTTCATAACATATTATTTTTTTTTTAAATTTTTATTAAAAGAGATTATTCATACTTGGGAAATAGTTACAGTATAATACGTCATAATAAAGGCTTAAAAATAAAAACAAATGAATAATTTTCATTATCAGACTTAAGGTTTAATTATAAAAAATTCAATTATCAATTCAATAAAGGTTTAATTTTTTTTTATATATATATAGGTAATAGGTATAATCCATTTTGTTTGAATTTATCAGCTACGCTTATAAAAAAAAAAAGAGTTGAGAATCATTTCAAAAAAATTTTTCAATTTAAAACTTAGAATACTTTGCAATTTACAGGTAGATAAAAACTTTATACGCACTACGATGAACGAGATTGACATTTTTGTTCTTATAAATTCGAACTTAATATTGTTTCTAAACTTAAATCATACTTAATATAAATAAGTAGGTATATATAATAACTACATTATATTATAATGGTATTACGACCTCAGTTATCAGCGAAAGTTTTATAATATATTACTCATTTGAGAAACAAATTATTTATACTTTCCATATTTTTTTTTTTTTAATCTAGACTCTTTTATTAAAATAAACAAAATGTTAGTTGACTTGGTAATTTAGCACCAGCAGCACACACATATAAAAATATTGGTTGTTTAAAAATCATAATGTTTTTAATAAACAAATTAAAATGTAAATACTATAAATATCAAAAGAAAAATAAATTTATTATTTAATACTAAGCTTTATAGTTTTAATAAATGTTCTATCTACTACATTTAAGATGTATAGTTAATGCCAAAAAACATATTCTACTATATTAATAAATACTTGATGTTTGTTTTTGTGTATACTTAATATTTAATAAACAATTTTATTTTTTATTTGTAATTCATGTTGTTATAGATTTTAATTATTATTTTAGTCTATATTTGCTATTTAGAATAGTTAACACTTGACAATTTAGAAAAATTGCTCAAGATTGAATTTTAACTTCGATAAATATTTGCTTATAATTTTTAATATTTAATTACTATAACTTTATGAAAATCCTTCGTTCGATTGAATCACGTTCTAACAATGATGTTTTTTAATTATTTTATCACATATCGTTTTAAATGTTTAAAGTTTATCGTAATTTTAAAAATTCTAAAATTCTATCTGTGTTAATTTCATTCTTATTCCTTAAATGTATTATCTAAATAACAATGAAAATAAATTAATTCTACAAAATTATTTAGCACCATTTGCTTATACGCGTATAAACATCATAATATATTAATATAAGATATAGAACAAATTATATTATTATAATATTATGAATCTATGTATTGTATATATTGTATATTGTATGATAAAATAAAATATACAAACTAAATTTTCAGCAATCTTAAGTGTAATTATGAAATGAGGGAGTGTTCCTAGGTATATCCAAAATTATTCATGAGTCTTAAAAATTTAAGGAATAATATAATATGCATTTATCTATTTTATTTGAAAGCATGTAGCATATTTAATTAATCGTTTTGAAAAAGATATTAAATAGAATAATGTTAGATTTAATTAATTTTTTTATTTTTTCAATTATTATTGAAATTTAAAAACATTTTTTAAACTTTCACTGATAATATAAATATTAAAAAATTTAATAATAATATAAAAATACCTAACTGAACATAAGCTTAGAGATATATTGCTAAATACATTATATTATGTTATTTACATAAAAAAGTGTGGACGAAAATGCGAAAAGTGAAAATCTATTATAATATATCAAGTATTTATTTATAGATATTTAATTAATGAATGAATGGGAATTGTTATAACATTTTAATCTAACATAATTAAAAAGTAATATTATTTTTATTTATTTTTTTTTTTTGTCACAATAGGTATGTAACTTAATTTTATAAATATTTATACTGTATCAATAAAATTACTGTGTAACATTTAGTTCATTGACTACTGCATGTAACGAACAAAATTCTTTTTTTGAGTTAAATAATACATCTTTATTATAACTTTACTATTTTTATAACACTTCCTTATTATTTATTATTCTATAATGAATATATTTTTTTTTCCAAAATAATTACTTTTTTTTATAATTCTTTATCCTTTCCCAAAAGCTTTTAATATTTGAATTGTTAGTAAGCTATTCGTTTGACTATAGACCTACAAATCATCTACCAAGACATTTATTTGAAATTTCAGTCTAGTTTGTAGTTTTGAAAATATTATTTACAAGGCCTTCTTTTATAAGATATTGCCAGAAACATTTCGTGAACTAAAACTTTATGTTTTTGATTAAGTACGGGTTTTATTCTACTTTTAACTTCTTCGTTTTATTCGGTTTTCATATAAAAAAAAAAAAAACTTTTGAACTCATACAAAATGTTGAATTGTAGTATACCAGACGACGATTTAAAATAATGACTCAAATAAAAGTAAGTGATCGAAAGTAAAAATCCCACGTGAAAGTTTAAAGTTTGAGACGAGTTTCTATATAAAATTTTGTTCGAATCGGTATCCCCCAAAAATGTGTTATATCAATACATAAAATAAAATCAAGAACATTAATAACTTATGAAATAATATAATACATATATATTGTGAATTAAAATTTGGATTAATATTATATTTAACATACATATTTAGATATATGCATTGTGTATACGCAATATAATTTTATCTCATTTTAAAATTTATTAATGTATTCACAGTTCTACAGGTGCTATCATTATAATGTTATAGAATTTATACTTTGTATATTTAAAGAAAATTGAAGAATATGATTATTCCTTAATGCATGTTTTGTTTTGCAAATAAGTTCCATTTACAAAACATCAATACAGAGTAGTAAACATTTATTATCATGTATTAAATCAATATGTATTGTATTGTTATCATTTTCTATGAATGTTGAATGCTGATGAGTAATAATCGTGGTCCATTTCTACGTTATAAATGTCCTATATAATATATATATATATATACAATACACACCATACGTAATAATATTATGAATAATTTATTTTAGTTATTGATTTAATTATAATTATGACACTTATTATAATATAGCTTAATGTTACACATTGTCATATAAAATTAAATAGTCACGATTAAGCATCTATTTTGAATGATTGATTTTAAATCAGAATTTCATCATTTTCAAATGGTATACATTATTAATCAATGTTTTCACTTTCATACAATACCAATAATACCAATTACAATATCAAACGAATATCATGTAAAGATTTTTCTTTTTTTACATAAAATAAAATAGTTAATAACAAATAAATCGAGAACTCGCTTCAATAAATGTATACATAAGCGTTATTCAAACATAGAGTATTAGCTATATTTCATGAGTTTACACCTAAGTTTCGTTAGATACATTGTTTACACAATATACCGCACGATAAGCGTTTACGACACGATCATAATTTGGATAAAACATTATTTATAGGCAAAGGTTCCGTGTATTTTTTTAAAGTATTTACGGTTGAGAAGTTTCAAGTCCGTTTTAAAATAATGAAAAATAGCCTGAATATATCTAATGGTATCCAAAGAATAACGAGCAAGAATGTTAATTTTTTTTTCATTAAAATTTTAGCAAATATTAAATAAAAAATATAACATAGGTATGTTGTATTATGTTAGTACAATAATAAGATAGAAAGTTAAATCTAATTTTATCTTAATTTAAATTAAATTTATTGACGTTAATTTCTACATTGAAAATATTCACATCTTTACCTAAAAAATAGAAAAACCATTAATCATGTTGCTAATACTGTTGAAAATGACTTAAACTCAATCTTTTAATTGTACATTAAGTATATGTTAACAATAATCACGTAAAAATAAATTGATAAATGAATATATTGTATACATTATACATAGTAAATTGTTCTGAATTATATAATATGATATTAAAAGAAACTAAATATTATTATAGGAAATTAAATTTATGCAATTTAATATGTGTTATATAGATATTACGTATATAAAAAAAATAAATATATAAAAATAAACATAATAAAAACATAACCATGGGTACTCAGTTAATATATTTTTTAATTATGTTTTTCAAATAATAAAACTTAATTTTAACTTTATACTTTAAAATGGTATATTGATAATTTTTTTTTCTATTTTACTCTTAGAATTTTCTTACAATAATGGTATGAATTAAAATAAGTCAATAATTGTAATCAAATCAAATAAATAAAATTGCGGAAAAGGTTATATGTCGTCCATGATTCATTGCTTTACAGCTTTGCCAGTGAAACACTAGTAAAAATACTCTATATGAAAAAAATATTCAATATATTTATTTTAAAAATTATAATTGTACAATCCCACACTTACGCCTTACTTACTTAGTTAAACTAGTTAAACATATTATTTACTTATTGGCTGGACCAGTATATATTACACATTGATTTTTTTGTATTAACATTAATCAAATCATATAACATATTGTGTCGTTTAATGTTTTAATATACAAAGTAAGTATATTTTATAATTTTCAACGAAATTATTAGTCCATTAAGTTCAATGATATTTCACTTTTTAATATTCTATCATAAAATATAATAGACTGTATTTACTTTACATAATATTATAAGTGTTACGTTAGTATAATTAATGGGCTTGAGGGCTTGGAGTAACTATGAAATTATCCTAAGAAGAAAAAAAAATATAAAAAATTATGCGACGACCATTTTTTTCCATGTCTTATATTAATGAACACTCAGTTAAACAGTTTTAAAAATGTCACAAACGATTATACAGGGTAAAACTAGTGTCACGTTTACAGAAATCGCGTAAATGCCCAATTGACCTCGCCCACAAACCATATGACACGTGTACCAGAAGCCGCCACGTTACAAACTTTATTTTAAGTTTTGACGTCATACCTATGTATTGTAAGGTAATAATGCTGTAACATTATGATGATTCAACTATGCATACTGTTTCTTATAATAAATAGATCAAAAATAGGTTGTTAACGATGATGAACATATTTTACAAAGCGAGTCAAATGGAATAATAATTATGTGTTATAATTACGAGTATATGAAATAAAAAAATAAAAATATTGAAACAATATTTTGATAATAATTACACCTATTATCTTTACCTTAGTATGATAACAATCAACAATAAATAATTTTTTGAAATTAAACAACTGTATCATAATATAATCAAAATTATTAAATTAGTTTGAAATTTTTAAATAAATTAATACTTCATATAATATATTATAAGTGTATAAATTATAATAAAGAGATGTATAAAAAACAGTTTTGTGTAAAAATATCTGTTTGTATTTAATAATGATTTGTGTAGTATGAACATCGCTTATTTTGTATATATTATTATATAATTTATATAATTTATTTAAAGTTTAATTTCTCTAACAAAAATCAATAAAATTAACCTAATTAAACATATGTATTTAAATATTAATTCATGTTCTGTGTGTATGATATAAGATAATCACAAATAAATTTGCAACTTATATCATCGGTCGACCATTAAAATTAACAATACAGAGCTAAATAGTAGTTCGGGTGGACCGCTAAAACAGCATTTGGTCAAAAATGGAGCATCAACGTAATAAACGTTAGTGCAAATTAGAGTGAAATAAAGTACGTAATATATTAATGAAACGATAAAAGTAATAATATTCACGATAAAAGTATAAATATATAGAATAATAATCGATATTGTATTGTATCAACGGTGATAAATATAGTATAACTATGTACAGTATGTCAATATCACTATCGTTTTGTCATACAACGGAAAACATATTTACTATAAATATAGCATCATTTGCATATTATTTTCATAAAACTCTGTAAAATATAGCAAAGTAAGGTAAAAATTTGTTTTTTAATGTAAAGAATCAAAATTTATAATGTAATGATATTTTCATACCTATTTTATTATCCTGATCAACATTAAATATTATTCGTCGAGTCATTCTCATATTACGCTTTTTGCGATTTTCAAACATCACGCATCATGTGTTTTTCAATCAACTTCTTACCTGTTTGTTTTTTTTTTTTCGTATTTTTCCATCACATCATTTTTTATTTAAATTTATAACCCTCTTTTTTTATAAAACTAAATATTTTTCGTTAACATAATTATAGCTTTCAATGATTGTATTTTAAAAAACATTACACGATGAATTTGCACATAGGTTAATAGGTATAATCGATTTATTAAGATCTTATCACTGGTCATAATGATAGATAGAATAATCGATTGTCTATTAGTCGCTGAGATTTTTGTTTAACTTCATTTGTTTTATGATATTTCTGCCTTCTGTTATATCCATTATACACATTTACCGTGTATTTCTTGTACATTGTAAGTAAAACATTTTACCGAGACAGCTATGCTTCTCTACATCATCATCATCATGAAAAGATAACAAAGTGTGATGTCATCCAACCATCGTGATGAAACATTCCAGTTATAAAACTATAGGTTTATTTCGCTGTTGTTATGTTTTAAAACTCTTGCCCGTCAACTGTTCTATAATGTTTTTGGATATTTTCCAAGAACAATAGTAACCACTCTTTTCTTAGATCCGCAGATGAGATACACAGTACACCACTTAGATATAGTATACAGCCATATAGAGTAATTGGATGTTTACTTCCATTCTTTATATAATAATGAATTTATAAAAAATCTCTTTATTTGAATTTTTAAACACACTTAAAGTCTAAATATCATATTTTCAAATGTTAACATTTTTTGTACTACTCAAAAGTTATCTTGTTAAGATGCAAAGTTCTGTTTTTAAAACGAAAACTCCCTCCTCTTTTTTTCTGCAAATTATTTAGTGTATAGTGTTATTGAAACTTATAAGTTATAACACACCAAAATTAATTTTTTTATCATTTTACGAAATTATAATGAGAACGTATCATTATTTATAGTAATAGACTACAATATTTTTTATTTTTACGGGTGGCTGAAAAATATTTTCTGTCTAGACTGCAGATGATTATATTACTTATATCATTATACATAATCTTATGTTAAGCGTATATATATATATATATATAATATATATATTCTATCGTAAAATTTTAATCAAATTCTAAGGTAACTACTTGTAAATTATATTATAATATTATGATAATTATAGCTTAGCACCTACTGTTTCGTCTGTAATTTATTATTATAATATAAATAATATATTTGATTTAAGCAGTGTGATGTAATAAATATTGTTTAAAATAAATAATTTTAATTTTTAAAAATAAAACTTTACTACTAAGGTATCTTTTACTATACTGAATTTCGTTTATTTTATTCTGTTTATTAATGATTTATAACAGTTTTTCCAATAATGCTAAGTTATTGATCTAAAACTAGGTTATAAAAACATAATGTTTTAGCTGTAATAATAATACCAGAAAACAAAAAACTAAACTAACTGATATAATTATTTATACCTACTACCTAACCTAACTTAAGAGAACGCCATACTAAAATATTGTACTGTCTTCGACTTAAAAACTTACAATAAAGAAAATGTAGGTTCAGCGGAACCAATTTTGTGTTATAAAATTTACTATGACACTCAATATTATTATCAAACCTAAAATATATAAGAATAATATAATCTGTATTAGTTGTTTATGATATTTCAAATTTTAACCGAATTTCGAGCATTTTTTTATTTTAACATTTTTTAACAAATAACCGATACATTGTATACCTTTAAATTTAAGTATAATATACTTGTCATATTATGTCAAATTACCACACTAAAAGTATGAACACAAAATAGGTTTCACTGAATGCATATCTATTATGTTGTACGTTTGTGAGACGAAAACATCACATATGAGTGTAATGTCCTCTTAAAACATTTGAATAACGTAATTTTTCACCGTTTAAAGCACAAACAATAAGTATAGTTAATAACTAAAACGTGTAAACTTATTATGTATATGTTTTATAAAATAGAATTAGATACATTAATTAAATAAAGACCCAATTTCTATAAAATTCATATTCAAAGATAATTACAAATCGTATAGTAAAAAATATTTTAATATCACTATAATGACGTATATTTTATGGTGGTTTTGTATTGGGTGCACACTTCACCTAACATGTTTTTCCACAAATTTGTAGACATTGAACAAAAAAATAATCACGTCCTGATAAACGATGATCTGGCTAAATTTCAACCTCGATGACGATATTGTTATTAATCGCGATTTTCAACAAAGCTTATGGTAAATATTGTGGTGTATTATCACTGGGTGACGACACCCTTAATGCGCTATTGACAACACAATACGCGTTACATTGTTGCTCTTAAAATTATGATTATTATGATAATAATAATATTTTAATAAATAATAATAAACGTACGATGGCTCGTGATTAAGTAGTATCTCGTCTGTCCAATCTCCGACCCCATCAAAACACCACTAAAAATCCCTGACACCCGCCATACCACCCATAGAGTAATATTTTTCTATATCATTCTATGGTACCGTCATCAATATTGAATTGAACGCGCACGACAATATTAATATTATATGATATGAAATGTCGTGACAGTAAAAGATTATTTTATATTAAAACATCTTTTCTAAAATTGATTCACACCGCGGTCTGTCAAACTGTCAATTTTGACCAAGAACTCATTCATATAAAATATAGTATTATGTACCGTAAAATGAAGTTAATAAGAACAAATTTAGAAAAAAAAATGTTATCAATTATGATAATAACTTGAATTTTCAACTTTTTGTAGTTGTAACAATTTTAGTTTGTTACTAATGTCGGTTGGATCATTTTGAACGTAATATGTTTTAAGACTCAAATTCAAATCAAGACTAATTTTTTAAAAAAATGGCTATTTCATATTTTGTTTTTATTGTATAATGTTCATAAGTTTTTTTTTTCAATATAAATTAAGTTCTTATTCACCTTTCTTAATTTATAAAAAGAATATTAATAATTTTTAACGCGTGTTCCTATTTTCCCCATTGCCAAGTCAATAAGAAATAATTTACGAAAAAATATATAAAATAATTATTGAACTTCAATTTTATAATTGTTTCTAAATATACTCATGAGTATGTGGGTTTTCTAAAACCGTTTTCAGGATATGAATACTATAAAAATTGCGTGGACAATCTTAAAAAAAATTGTTTAAACTGTTCTTATTCACCTTAGTTTACGATACTATATTAATATTTGAATTATATATTAATTGTAAAGTGCACTTTTTTAAAGCGTATTATGCAATATTTGTAATATAGTTTATCAGGGGTAATCATAATTTTGTTTTTTTTTTTATTCCTTCTATGATGACAAAACTCTGCCCTTGCTGCGGGGTAAAACACCAATTAAAAATCAAGTACTCAATTTGCCATTACTGTCTTCAACAAAACAACCTAAAAAAAAAAAAAAAATCATAACATTAAAACACCTAAATGTATATGTGTATCTGTTTGTGTGAAATTGTCTTATGATTTGAATACGTTAATCATCGATTTTATTAACGTCATGTCACGTACCTATGGTTTTTTCATCCAAGTCATACATTACGCGTATTATATGATTATAATAGTATGGCATTCACGTATCATATCATAATGTAAAATAATATTCACAAACATTTTGTTTATTTATATAATGAATAAAAAGTGGTGATATGACTTAATTGAATGGCATTATAGTATTTTAAATTTCATAACCATATTTAATTAAGGTAGCATGATATAAGTTGATTTTCAAATATAATTTTCGACATTAGTCTTTTATAGAAGTAGTTAATATAATTTCTTTAATATAAATTATCGACTTCTATGGTTTATAATAAAATTATTAATAAAAATAACTATGTTTGTACTTATGACCATATATTATTATATTTATAACTACCTAACTAATTAAATATAATGATTTTAGAATACCATGAAAAATACGTAAATATACGCTAGACAAACCCTTTCATCAACACATTTTTTGGTAATACAATTTTTATAAAATTTAACCATGGATTTCAACGTTAACTACAAACAAACAACATGCCACTGGTGATTAGTAAAATTATGTAAATTTTTCAAATATGTTTTCTTTGTGCACTGCAAGAGGTAAAATAAATTAAAAATATAAAAATCTGTTGCAGCTAAGGTTGTTTCTCACTCTTTTCGCAAAAAAAATACTACCATACGAATCAGGTAAGAAACTAAAAACTATCCGCTCGAAAAAAAGAATTCTGGCTACATGCCTTTGAGTTTAAGAGAACGTATATGTATGACATTCGTTTAGTCGACCAGTCGATCGATCGATTGGCGACATCGACGACAACCCAAGGGTGTGTACACCACGGATAGCAGGATATACAATTCGAACACATTTTATAAATAACGAAACGAAATTACGACATTCCAGCAGTTTAATACGTCCGGAGGTTTTATCGCCGAAGTAATAATAATACAAATGCTACCACCACATTGTTATAGGATGGTCGACATAGCCGCTGGTATACTCTGGTAATGGCACCTACCGTACTATATTCATACACCTAGACACCAACACAGATATATACAGAGTAATTCACCAAGCATACTGACCCTTATTTTTTCATTTAATAATAAATGCATACAAATTTCGATTCTTAAAATAGGTATCTGAAACTTTAAGTACACTCTCGATGATCATATTCTTAAATTATTGAGGAATTTTTATACTGCGTAAGTAGAGTCCTGAAAATATACAAATATCTGTTTCTTTTTTTTTCTTTAACAAGAACCGCCCATTTTTAATGTAAGTTATTTAGTGAACTTTTTTTTTCTTTCAATTAGATGTACCTGATTTAAAATTCTTTTAGTTTTTCATTTATTACAATTTTATACTAATGATAATAGTCGTTAAAAATGGGTTTTATATTATATTGATATAAAATAGATTTAATTCCAAATCTAGTATTTATTATACTTAAATATGTTTTTATAAAATATTAAGACTTTAAAATTACTATAGCTCTCATATCTTACAAATCGATTACCATATTGATCTACTATCTTTAATACACAAAGTTAAAAACAGATGTTTATATCTACACAAAACACTCTATAAATAAAACAAAAATCTTAAAAATTTGAAAAAATGGTTTTTAAGTGTATTTAAAAATTCTAAAAATCAAATTTTGAATAAATTCATTATCAAAGAAAAAAAATGGGAATGATCATACTTGGTAAATCACCCTATATAATGTGTATTGTTATAATGAATGTTATTTACTATATTTTATATACCATTATATCAGAGACGGATTTACGAGCCACATTTTAAAAGCCCTACGATTAAACTACAAACGTAGTAGATAGTGCGTCAGTTGTAAACCCAGATAATTTTTTTTTTTTTAATGGATCAACTATTAATAAATTCCAAACAGATTGTCGTGTTTAGCAATGGAAAGATAGCACTGCGTGTGTACATATTACGATAACAATCTAACCATTTTTTCAAGCTTCTTAAATCTACAGTAATATAAGTTAATGCAGAAAATTTTCAAAAGCAACTTCACATTGCATTTTCGGTGCTAAATATTATTAGTTTATTACACAAAGACCCTTAACGATCTATTTACGTGAACACATGTGTTTAGTCGCTTTTTTCAGTCAATTAAATAATAATATATAATAATAAATATGAGTATATATTAGATGTATACCCACACACTTATTGTATATAGTTCTGTTTGGTGTTTAAAATTCGCCAACAATGCTGTTTCCGGGATATCGATGATCGAATTTGTGAAGCGTATCGTTACACGAGAGAGTTGTTTCCAATATGTTTGTTGTGCACTAGCAACTACATAATCCTTCGATGAACACTCGAATGCCTACCGAATGTTTGTGAAAATGTATATACCTTGACACACACAAGTACAGATAACCGATCGTGTTCAAATTCTTGTATTCTTCATTTCAAAATCTATGAGAAATATTTAACAAACATCAATACAATTTTATTATTAAGTAGTGTGTACTTATCGTCTTCGTTGTTATTGCTATTTTAATTGTTGTTAGTATAACTTTTATTGTTATCATTTTATAGATAAATATTCAAAAACAGATCAACAAAATGTAATGACAACAACGGTATAACCATACATCCATCTATGTAGCACTTAACATATTATAATAATATATAATGGCTCAATTCAATAAGGTAAACAACAAAAATTCACAACGCTACTCTCAAAATTAAATACTTCATATGCTGCAAAAGTATCGAAAAGGCTGACAATCAATGATTACTTCGATTACCTGTGAGATATTTCGTTCTTTCTAACATCAGTTTTCCATCTCTCAATCATAATACCACAATATACTCCTCCTTTTAAATAAAAAATACTATAACTCTTTAATTCCGTTCTGTTAAAATAAACTTACAAATTGATTATTTTAAAACTACCCTACATTCTACAATGTTATATATACCATACGTTTTAAACTAAAGTTTAGCAATATAAGTCAATTAGTTGCATGAAATAGTGCCCATATTTAAAAAAATAAAAATTAAAAATTAATATTTTTCAATAGTTCTATTTTAAAAGAATTAAGTTTTAAAACCAAGTAAACTAAATTACATTTATAATATAATAACAAAATCTAGTTACAAAAAAATAAAGGTTAAAGCATGTTGTTTTTAAATTCTACTATTTCCAACTAACTGACTCATAATATATTGCTGTATAATTTATATAAATTTCACATTTATCGTTTATTTTTCTCTAACTGCATGTACATTAATTTTGATAAATTCATTCCATTAAATGATCATAGAGTTATTAAAAAAAATATTATTTTTTTGAGTTTTTTCTATTTGTAAAAAAAAATAAAATAAAAATAACTAATTATGGAATATACTCTTATACCGAAAAAAATTATTCATTTCACTCGAAAAGTATAACCTAATTAATACAAATACCGATCGATCGAACATAAGATACTTTGTCTAATCAAAACTCCACCATCCCAACAAACAAAAAACACTATCCTGTAAGAAATCTTTATTACAATTTCAGAAATGGTCCATTATCGTTTACCTGTCAGTGGCTAAAGAATTGATGCCATTTAAATATATGCGCTCTTATGTGAGCAAGTGTGTCTGTGTAAACATTATCACATAATGGCTTTTTTAACCATTATATTCTAAAACGAATTTGAAGGTAGTTTTAGTGAAATTAAATTACATACTATATCAAATGTCCACACGTTGCACACATGACTTGCATTATAAAGTATTGTTACGGTGTAGGAACATTTCATCTTTTTAACGCACACGTTGATATTTCATCTTGACGTCGCGCGTTCTAAACGTACATAATAAATGTGTTTTATTAAAAAAAAAATATTAAATAACCGAAAATAAACGAAAGACCTAAATAATATAAATCTGTGTGTGTGTGAAATTTTAGTTGGACATTTTAATGTAAAAGGGACATAGTAAACGGTTTTTCACTTCTAAAGAAGTGTAATTTATGGTTATTTTTATTACTGGTAGCTGCTGTTAGACGAATTATTATTATGGCAAAAATAACGTTTTTCGCAAAAACTTGCTTACACAAAAATATATATGAATATATCAAATACAAGATACACATCTCCGTTAAAACTCCGTTGACCGTTTCGATACGTTTCATCACATAGTATGTATCACCGCCAAGCAACCATTTTTTGTTCTTCCAAAAATCCAACCGCCATTATACACGAAAGCATACTCATATTATGTGTGCATCAAACAATAAACAGATCAATGTTGACTTTGACGAAAAAAATAGTAATAGGAATATAAAACAATTGATATTATGTTATAAAAACACCAATCAATCACACCCATATACCGAACTTATATATTCATACTTATACATTTACTCATATTACCCATCATATTTTGATGTATGTGAGCCGTGAGGGTACATACAATTTTGACAAGAGGGTATGTTGTAATATCAATGTTTTGATTATGTTTCACCTTAGCATGATGTTATAATAATAAATAAACAACTCAGAACGGAAACATCACAACTAGCGAGCGTATAAGTAGTGTATCGACATTATAAGAACAAATGGACTTCCATAATAATACAGTCATACCAATACCTTTTATTTAAGAGTACACGGACACATAAAATATCCAACTGACAGTGGACTTCAACACGCGACGACAAGCCAACGAGTTTCAATAAAAGTCCGTCTTAAGTGACGTTATTGTGTTCCTAATATGGTAAATATTCATTAATGTTATGATAATATTAAATTATTACTTTTAGTTAAAAAGTTTCTCATTTACACGTAATATTATTGTTATATTTCAAATTTTAACAGACACACACACGCGTTATATACATGCATGTCTTTATTGCGGTTTTTTGTGTTATTAAGTTATTTGTTTTTCACCTATCAGCTTTCGCGTCATGACCGCCAATAGTCTTTTACAGAAAACCTTAATTATGTAAATACAGATCCTTAGATTTTATATTCTGTTCAAGCGTTCATGGTAAAAAATAAAACTAACGAATTCCAAAAGAGACTTTGCAGTGTCGTCGTGGTCGCGTTTTCGTTATTTTTGTGCACCATTTGCTTTAACCACGTGAAATATAAGCTCGTCCAATTCAAAGGGCAATTTTATCCCCAGAGACGTGCATTATCTCCTATACGGCACCGAATAACCTGCGATGTAGTTCAACAGTAAAGATACCACCGAAATTGAGTTAAAATATGAGTCATAATATAAAATAAAATGCCTCCGTGCGTCCACCATACTCGCGTGATTACCACATCGGCACTGCTCTTTCCACTATAATTTCGCTCTACTGCATTTCGGGTCACATCATCTAACTGATCGGGTGAAATTAAATTCCTATTTATCACTGCGATTTCCATAGTTTCAACGTCCACATTTTATTCTTTATAATTGAAAATCGCTGTTTGCTTATTTTAATTTTTTTTGATTTTATTTATTTATCTATCCTTTTATACAGTACTACTAATTACTATACATGTATACCTTCTATTCTAGTTACTCGGTACTGAAAAATTTTAACAACAATTATACTAAGTTTCTGCGTTACCTATTGTGAAGTCGTTTAATGTGATGGTTAACAACGTCAAACACTTCGTGTGAGTACATATTTTTATCTTTCGATGTTACTGAATATCAAATATAGTATATTTAATGGAGAGATAAATTTTATAGGTTTATGTAACATATTTTTAATATATAAATGAAATATAAACAAATCGCAAAAATAATAAATAATAACCAAATATTTTAATGTAATCTGTAAAATCATCTATACAAAAAAATAAATAAATTTTATAAAATTAATATAATTTTGAAAACCTTAAATATTTTCCGTTGCAAAAACTCTTAGACTAAAATATCATCCCTCGAAGAGCACACGGAAAATTGTATCTACAACTGAAAAACCTCTTTAGTTCGGTATAATATCTAGTTTAGCTAACCTTTGAAATTAAAGCTGTAGTTTGAGAAATGAAAGCGTTTGATTTCCATTTTATTCCATCCGAAACTACTCAACTCTAGTTAATAGCATTGTAAGCAGAAATACTAAAATCGACCTGAAGTGTCGTCAACAATACTTCATTCATCGTTCGGTTGAATAATACGTATTTAATATATTTTACTAAAATGTTGGGTTTGCGAACACATCAAATTACGACCACAACTCGTGAAGTACAAACATTATAGGTACTTCGTGTATTTTAAGTTAGTTTATATAGTGAATTTGTTATTATGTTAACTTAACATGCATCCAATTTACTTTTACTTAAATAAAAAATCCAAAGAAAACATACTAAACAGTTAATTTATAATTTAAAATTCAATATTATTGGTAGGTACACAAAAATACACATCTTACCGTATGAATACTACTGAATTTTAAGAGGTTATGAATAGGTATAATTAATATTAATAATATTATACATTTTATATTATAGTTTCATTACAATAAATGTATACCGATTTTAAACCAAACATTTTAATGTATTAAAAGCAACAACAACCAGAAAAATATATTATGAATTATAATTAAAGTTACCTATTAAATTTCGTAAAATAAATTCCATCGAATAAAATTAAGTAGACTTTTTTCATATATAAGTTGAATAGGCACATTTTTATTAGTTAGTGTTGCTTGAGAAGCTGATGTTTAAGTCTTACCAATAAAAAAAACTATTTAGACTCGCGGTTATTGTCCTTATACAACAATGTCTGTACATGAATTGCGATTGGGTAATACATAAATTCGTTTTCATCCTTTTATTGGATGCAAAAAAAAATTAAATTAAAGTGAACATTTCACAAAAAAAATCATTTTTGCTGATAAAAATACATTTTTAAGACGTATCCAGATACGTTTACACTAAACTTATCATTGTATTGATTCTGTGATAGTTTGTAATATGCATGCAGAAAAATTCATACAAATTTGTTAAAGGAATAGTTTACATAGTTAGTTATTTTTATTAAATTATAAAACAGGTCTTATTAAATAATAATCATAAAATTACGAAATCAAAATCATTTATACAATAGTATTGAATTATAAACAATATACCTTGCAATAAGAATAACAAAAAGTGTAATTTTTTAATTTTTTTCTATGGAGCTATCTAAAATATAATACATTCTTCCTAATAATAATAAGATCTTCTCGAAACCTGAATAACAAATGACCTAAACTTTATTTCCTAAATTACAATAAATTATTTATACTGTGATACTTGTGATTATTAAAATTATAGTCACTGACTTTTTTATTAACTAATATATACATGTATTGCTTATTTTATATACATATATGTGTCTGATTGTTTATAATTTTTAATCTAAATTATTTGTTCTAAGTTACTACATGAATCAATTAATTATGAAGGCTTTAAAGTACTCACAATATAAGTCCTACACAACTCAAACAACTTAACTTGATAACCTAAGCCATGGTAGCATCATCTTTTTGGAATATATTAGTTTTTACTATCAAATTTGTGTACTATTTTAAATATTTACGAAAATCACAACTAATTTAGCACGCTTATATTTTTCATTTAGAGTTTATAGAAAATACCCCAATATCAACATTTTATTTTTTTCTCCATTATCGTTCGTTGAATATCACTATTATGTTAATTATTTTATACCAGTTAATTAAATTTTTTAATTAAAAAAATAATAATAATCCATTTATGTGTTTATTAGACTATAAAAAGTTGTGTGATGAAAAAAATCTATGATTTAACTAACAAGTTTAAGAGAAAAACACTATATGCATACGGAATTTTTGTTTAAATCAAAGCTTTTAAAGAGCCAACTAACAATTACATTCAAATTAAGTTCCACAATTTTTAATATTCGTATATTATAATTTAGGTAAAGCTGGAGGAGAGCTAACTTTTATGCACATTATAATGTGTAAAATAACATCATATTACCTCTCAGATTTATATTTTACATAAAACCAATTTAAAAAAAAAAAAAAAAGGTTTGAAAAAATACATTGACATGACCGTTTGTCAAGATAAAAGTAATCAGACCTATCGGAATTATTGTAAATAAAAACTCTCGTAAATCAGTCAGAATCGACTGTTAAACCATCCACTATTGACTGTTTTTCACCGAGCTTAATTTGAATATATTATTATTACAAAAGAACTTAACTGTGGACTAAAACACAGAAATCGTTGGAAAGGAATAAATGGAAATTTATTAATCGTGAAGGTGCGCATATATTGTATTATAAATTAAAAAAATACGAAGCGATTATTTTATCGAACAACTCTTATTATTTCAAAATCTATTTATTTTTTTGAAAATATTTTTTTTTGCATCACTTCCAGTCAAAATAAAACAACATTTTTTTTTAAACAATTATATTTTTCTAGTATTTTATATTATTATAATTTCTTAATTTTGTAATTTTTTAAATAACAACATACATACTTAATTTAATATTTTGAAGCATAATATTTTTTCGAATATTACAACACATAACAACACAAATTCGGATAAGTAATTTATGAGTTAAAATTTCGGAAAGCAGAGTGGAGGTACTAGAATTACTGAAACTTTAAATACTTATAATTCATAAATGACTTGTCTAATTTTTAATTTTTATGTAGATATACTTATCGAAATACGTAGAAAAATATTCTACTAAAAAATATGAAATAAAAAATGTATGTTGTTGTTAAAAAAATAAAAACTTAAAAAATTATTATTTTAATTCAACTATAAATGAAAACAATGTTTTTTTTTTTAATTTATGAATGTTATACAGTGAAATAACCACTCAGAAAATGTCATAACAGGTTTATAAGAACACTGATAGAAATAATTCCCAGCCTTTTAAATTACTATTTCCATGAACGTTTTACGCTTATGGGTATATATGAATAAATCGGAATAATAATACTTTGATGTGTAAGCTGCCCTCGCGTGACTATTGGTTTTCTTTTTTTCTTTTACGAACTCAATTAAGTCACGTCACACAACACAAGAAACAAATTTTATCGCATCCCGCATTTACTTATAGTGATAGTATAATATATTATTATCTCTCATGCTTCTCGTATGTTTTTTGTTTTTACTTTATTATTATTTATTTTCCTTCAGATAAAAACCTTAAATTTGACCTGCATACTAAAATTTTAGCTTACGTAATGACTATAGATTTATTATGGGTGATCGTGGTGAGTTTTTTTATCTATGATATATTTTATAATATTTTTATTTTATTCAAAATTCACGCAAACAGATAGGTATATTATAAAATATTTGAAATAGGTGTATTTTTACTACGACCCTTCAATACCACTAAACCTAATAGGAAATAAAAATCTCTATTCCAGACATTGTTTTATCGAAAATGAAAATATCTTAATGTTTTTAATATAACTCAAAGATATTATCGACTTATTGCTTATGATGTATGAACAATTTTTTTGTTCTTAGGAATAAAAATATAAAATTATAATGTTTGAAATATTTCTCTGAATCAGAAAATATGTTTTGATATCACGTAAAAACAATGTAACAATAATACCATTTGTACGAAAACATTGGTGAACTGATGAAAATTAAATTTACACAGAGAATATTATGTTCAAAATATTGCTGTGCTAATTTATTGTTTACGAGTTTTGTTTCGCTCCCAACCATTTAATCGTTAAAATCATATGTATTAACGTTTGAAATAAACACAAAGTCGACCTAACTACTCTACAGCTATATAATTATTACAGTAAGAGAATTTCGTACTATAAATTCTCCTCTTTGAACTGTACAGGAATAACCAACCCGTAGAACGATAACCGTCTCTTGATTATTCAAACTAGCTCGTACCAAAATCGTTAGGAACGCCAATATTATTATTATTATTATTATTATTATTATTACTATTATTATTATTACTATTATTATTATAATACTATGGGACGTATTCATTTCTAGCATTTGAATAATAAAAGCTGTTAATGTTTAATCTGAAATACGATTAAGAAATGACATAGTGAATAATGTATTATAAATGCATTCTTGCTAATATACAATACGATATTACCTAGTGGCTATAAGTATGTCAATTATTACGGATGCAACACCAGAATACAGAAATGTATACAGAATGTCACCAACATAATACAGTATTACTGGTCAGTACATTGGTATTTCAGAAATTGTGTGATTGCAAACAATCTAAATTTCTAACTAGAGCTGCACAATTCCAGTTCAAATATCAAATATATTTATGAGTAAATCAAACAAAACGTTTTATGTATTACATCAATATGAAGTTATCGATTGGGCTACAAAGTATTATTACAATCCGACATTTCATCAAAAATGGCAAGTATATTAAAAAAAAACATATATTTAAATAATCTATTTTAATATATTACGCTCCAAAAAAAAAACGTTGAATTAATATGTGCAGAGCTGATATCAAATTGTACACGGTCGAGTGGGTAACCCGAGCGCATAACTTTGTATTATATACTTGGACAACAACAAAAACTATTTAGGTCCATAGGTTGCGGATGCGGCGCGGTGTACACTGTACATACACCACCGTCGTGTATATATTATTATCATGATGTATCGCCATTGTATAATAATAATATGTCTTGTTTCTGTATAAAATTATTAGTATTATTGTTATTGTCAACTATAATGTGTGCGTTTCATTATAAACATGATCTCCTTCAGATCTGATAACATCAAGCTAGTCATGACGTTTTTGAAACATAAAAGTTATGAACTCCCGCGGGCCATATAGCAATTAATATTTGTTAAAAAACTATATAATATGTGTAATAATAATAATACAAAAATAATGAAGATATGTGTACTAAATAATATTGAAGATTTTATTAAATGAAGAAATATTATTTTAATTAAGTTTATGTAACATAGTTTCATTTGAGTAAGAGGTAAGATAAGAATATGTTACTTACCTAAATAGTATAAACACATGATTACGTCATTGCATAAAATAATATGGAAGCACAACCATCCGAGTGCCGTAATATAAATACATAAAATATAGTGTGTATATATACACTATGTATATTATTGACATGCATATTTTGTAATATCGATAAATAGTTATATTGAATTAGTTATAATGTTTCACACACTAAGTTTATATTTTTAATCAAAACAAATAAAATCAATAATAATTTTACAACATTAATGAATTTTGTCATATTTTATTACTATTAGCAAATATTATTAAGTACTTACCTATATTATCTATATTATCTATATTATACTACGCATGCTATAACAATTATAATTGTTTAAAGTAAGTACCCGTCATAAAAGCTCAAAAATGGGTTGACTATAATAATATTATATACACATCAAAATAACGCAATTATATAACATCCACTTAAACTTATCGATTTGTCGCTAAGGTTATATATCTATACAACTTTTGATAAACTTAATCTATGGCTTTATCATTTCGAATATTTTAACTGTTGAAGAAAGATTTAATTTTGTTTTTAAATATCTAAATAAATAATATCATATCTTATGTAGTTTATTTCTTAAGAGTCATATCACAAGTAAAAGATATGTTTTTATTGGATATAGAAAAACACAATAATTACTTAATCAAAGATTATAAATTAGGTAAATTATCTAATTTATCATTAGATTATTGGAACTTGAGTTATATATTTTTTTATTTAACGTATCATACACGGTATAGTGATATTAAGTTGATTCTTTTAAAAGTAAACACTTTATTCCCATTTTTATTTTCTTGAAAACTATTAACATTTTTGAAAATTTTTGTTTACATGTTTTATGTCATAATACAAATCATTATTCTTAAAAATAAATAATATTTATTACATTTTTTATTGTTTCAACTTTCTAGGCGTTTTACTTTTTTGAATAACTGCATACATTTATCAAGTCATATTTTGAAGAAAAATATTTATTTTTTAAGATATTTAATGTATTAAAATTGAATTAAGAATAAGCAATTAATTAATAACTTATAAGTATTTAAAGTTAAACTAAGTTAAGTAGCATATTATTGTGAAAATCATTGGTCTAATACGGCTTTTATCATTAACACTTTTAACACTTAAAACTAATTAACTAGTAGTCTTCAATTTAATTTTTATATAAATAATGAAATTATTTGGAAAATATTCTTTTTTAGAATATGAAATGAGAAGTATAATTTTTTTTTTATAAAAATACATATTTAAGAAATAATGACAATAAAATTAATAAAAATATAATTTCTCTAAAAATTTTATTTTGTGATGACTTAATGTAAAAAAAATATATTTCCAAAATGTTAATACTTTTTAAGAAAATGAGTATTTACCTTTAAACGAATTAATTTGTTTATCATATACTATCACCACAGATTATGATGAAAAAGTAGGTGTCATGAATATCACGATACTGTAATATTTTCTAATGTACTCAATATATCATTCCGTAAAGTGAACAATATACCACGCCGTGGTTGTAGGTGAGAGGAAGTTTTGGGCATTAAAACTTCAAACACGCTTTGAAATAAAAGATAAAATTGAATAAATAATTTATGTTTAATTTTAATGTTTTATAATATTAATATAGACCTAGACCAAAACCCTCTACAAAAATCAAAAATATTTCCTACCTACGCTAATGCATCACGGTGTGTATTTAACAGTTGTGTTAATGTTTGTACTATCTTAATATTATTCAAATCATTCGCCCATTTAAAATTAGTATGAAAGTACCAGTGAAATCGAATTATTTAAATTGTCATATAAATATTTGTTGTTTATTTCGTTTAAATATTTTTATCGAAGTGAGCACAATCAAACCCAACACAACTATAATAGATATTAATGTATTTAGCTTACATACCTACATGATGTCTAAAGAAAATACTGATAGGATGTTCTCACAATCATGTCAAAAACAATTAATAATAATATTTTTAGACAAGTTGTCTGTTTTGTTAATTTCTTGTTATCCGCACTCAAAAACAAGTTTAATAACAAACAACAATAAATCACCTGGCCCGCTGAAACTTCATTTATCCAGTTACAATTAAGATACAATTAAAATGACATAATAACAACCTTTATGAAACGATTTATGTAGGTACTTATGTGACACACAAATAACCACATTTAATTGAATGGCGATTCCGAGTGACACTCAAATACCTATCAAAATTTGTATTTATTTTTAATTTATATTTTTTTACTGTAAATACTATATTGTCAAAAGGAAAGTCATTTTTTTTTTCACCATCATAATTACGGTATAAATAGTAATTATTATTCAGTGCCGGTTATTTCGTAAATGTTGTTTATTATATACCTACTTTAATATACCTGACCTAAAGGCTTATAATTATCTTCTGGCGTGTTAATTTACGTATATCGTATACCTTGAAATATTTCAAAGGGTAGAAAGTGTATTTAGAATTGTTGTCGAACAGCTTTTTAATTTAGGATTTGACCCACGTATTACCTTCAATAGTACAAACAATATACCTATATTTATTTATATTTAATGCACCCTTGGTCAGATAGATATGAGTCCTTAATCAGACCAATGTCCACAGATCCACAGATTATACTCGTGGTATGTAATGAAAACGTTTATGGTTTGTGCCTTATAATTAAATCTAAGTATTCTATATTTACATTTTAAAGGCAGATATATTGAATTAGCACATATAATTTGGATAACTATTGTTGGCACCAAATATTTTTTTTTTTTTTAAAGTAAAATAAGTGGATCCTGCTTTGCTGTTCCTTAGGTTTTGAATGGATCACTAAGATACATGGATATGTTAAATAATTCAATGATATATCGTATTATAAGAAAAACAGTTCATCAGACTATTTCACTGAATAATATATTTATTTGATATAGCTATTAAAGTTATTTATTTTACTTTTAGTATTATGAAAGGTTGATATTAGTATAATTTTTTTGAAAATATTCCGTTTATTAAATTATAACTATTCAATTATTTAAATAATATTTAATATATATATATATATATATATATTTATACCAGATTATATCAACTTATAAAACTCAAAAAGTAATGACATTTTTCTGTTAAAACTGTAAAACAGTAAGAAAAAATTCATAGTACCTTAAAATAAATACAGTTTTAAAATAAAATTAAAAATGTTATTGCATATAAATAGTAAAGTTCATAATAATATAAAATACATAAAAGCTAAATTTCCACGAATATTTTTTTTAAATCATAACAAAGTAATAAAAATATCGCTATCTATATATTATTAAATATAAGTAATTTCGTCCAAATTGGAATTAAAATGTTTATGAAAATTAATTATCTATATTATACGAGTACACTTTTTACTTTTAAGATTTTATGTTTTCAGTGAAAACTACTTATGAAGAATCTTGTAATACATTTTTAAAGCTTAAACATAAAAAGAAAAAGAAAAGTTTTGGTAAGTTCTTAATTATAAAATAATTTACTTAATTTCTCAATTTTTATGAATTTTATCAACATTTAATTTTAAACGCTTCAAAAAAAATATTGTAAAAAGCTTTGTATTACGTTTCTAAGCATTTTTAGTATTTTTACCCAGCAAATAACTTCAAACAACATTAATGAAAAAAAAAAAATCTCAAAATATTTTAAAAATATTATTATAAAAAATATAAAATGTTTATATTAAACATTTTATGAAAATGTTAAGTATCTACGGTTGTTCATTTTCCAGTTACATTAAAAAAAAAAAAATTAGTTTTTTAGAAAATTGAATATACGTGAAAATTCCCAACTTTTCTTAATGTTTTTTTTACCTTTTACTGATTATAAATATTAATACTGAGAATTTTTAAATTTGACCTCTTTAAAGGACAAACTAGATACAATTTTATATCCAAAACTTGAAAATCGAAACATTTTATCGAACCTTTCGCTCTTGTACATGTCCACAAAAAAAATAAAAAAATACATCATTATAAAATCAATAATCAATACATTCATCGCTTTGCTCAGATTCTAATACATGGGTCACCAAAATGGTATTAAAAACTTAAATTATAACACATATTGTAATGGTTGAAATTTAAGAACTCCTGGTTAATATTAAAATTACTATTTTTATATTACATTACAATATATGTATAAATAATATATTTATCTTAATATACCTGAACCGTTAAAAGTTGAACACGTCGCATTTTGTCTATATACAATATACATATATCGATCAATTTAAATGCTAAACATTGTGAAATAAATAATAATAACAATAAATATAATACAATTTATATTGATAAAAAAGTAAATTAAATTAAATTATTCTTTTCGGCTTTCATTTACTGGTTAATATTTGTAAATTGTTTTTGAAACAACGCAATTATACTGGTGATCTACAATTTTTTTACTATATATTTTTATAATATAATAAGAGATTTTCAATATTATTTTTTAGTTTAAATAATATATTTAAGAACAATATTTTTACCTTTTTTTATAAATAATGTTTTTTGGCAATTTCTCAATGCCATTTTTATCGAATTTCGAATTAAGTACACTAAAATCTTAAAAGAAAATTATTTGCTAAATAATTTAGTGTATATAAAAGAAGTTCTTATTTTAAAAACAGAAGTTTGTATCTCTTCTATAAATTTTTAATTAGTATAAGTATTTTAAGAATTTTAAAATATAATCTTTAGTAAGAGTTAATTATTTCCAAAAAACTAAATTTGAATAAATTTATTATTGGATGAAAAATGGAGGTAAACACTAAACATGTTAGTTGAATTACTCTGCATATATAATATATCATATGTTACTTTTGCAATATTATCCAACGAAATTTATAACCCTTGAACCGGAATGCGCAAGGAGAAGGGAAAGAGCAAATACGACCATTATCGCCACCTGCACATTTGTATGTGTGAGTGTTATTTGTGTATTTAAGCATTTTTTTGTCACTGACAAAAACCCAAAGCACACATTTGATTGGATAGTTGGCTCAAAGATAACGGTCGTACGACCGAAATAAACACAGTAAAAATATACGTATGCGCACGAAATCGTTTTGTAAATCATACAGTGATAAATGTACATTATATTTATAAATAAATAATCCACATTACTTATTCAATATAACTGCACTCATAATCATATACATATTTACATACATACATAGTAATAATATATGCATACAACGTCCTTTACACGTGGAAGAGTTAGATTTTATAACAAGTAAAGTATTCATTCACGAATGAACTAGTATGAATGAATTATACAATATTTATTTATAAATAACATTCAAATATTATACTCTTGTATATGATACTTGTTAAATAATAATAAACATAAACCTTTAACATTATAAATATGATAAAACTTAATAGATTCTGATTAAATTAAATTTCTATGCCTTAAATTCTGCATTATTTATAACTGAACTAACATTTTCACGAGATTATCTTATAGAATACAGCTTGATAACTCTAATTTTTTGATATTTTCTGTACAAATAAAAGTACACTAAATGCAAAGCAATATTCAAAATAAAGAATGAAAAATCAGTAGAAAAAAAAAAAAAAAGGTATAAGCGTGTGGGTACTGGGTATCGCTCTTCTGTACATTATGTGTCGAGTGGATTATGATTATGGGTATTTTAAATTTGAATTCAATGACATATTTATGAATCCTAAAAACAAATCTGAGCGGAAACAGCCTGCTATCAGCCAATAATATTACTAAGTATATTTCGTGTTATTTTTTTTTTTTTTTTGTTTTTAGCTATAAAAGTAATTTACTTTACTTTTATTATCGCGGTATGGTTGATATAATTTTTTCTTAGATTATAATAGAAGTTGAGATTTTTTTTGATTTTTGTAAAACAAAAAAGTAGATATTTCTCCCAAAATAAATCAAAAATAAAATATTGTATTGAAAAATTAATAATAATAGATAAAAAATTTAAATTTATTCGAATAAAAATAAACCGAAATTTTCAATTATTTATAAATAATTTAAATAAAAACAAAATATTATTAAATTTTAATTTTGTACAGAAAATGAGTATATAAATATTTAATAAAAATTCCAAGTTTCTGTGGTTATTAGTTTTTGAATTATAAGAAAATAAAAAAATAATTTAATCAAAATCTGATTTAGCGTATAAATTTCCGTTTTTCTTAATTTACTTTTTCAATTTTTAAAATAAATACCCTCAAAGTTGAAGATCAAAGCATTTTTATCAACTACTTTCGATGTATACACATTACACACTCACACACTCAAATAAAAATTAATATTAATTCAATACATTCATCACTTCGTTCAAAATATAAAAGATTTTTTTAAACTTAAACTCAATACAACAGCAACATAATATTAATCTTCAAATATAATATAATTAAATATTTGAACCTATTATTTAATTCAAGCTAAAATTTATAAAATAACAGTCAAACAGTCAATGTTATTTCTGCGGATAACGATATACGGAATAAAACCAAAATGACGTCTCGTATCACTAAAAAAGAATTGTTTACACATACATTTGATAAATTTTACCTTAACTAAAAACTAAGTTTGTACTTATTTAATATACATCTATTCCATTAACAACAGAGTTAATGGATATTTTAAGAATGATATTTAGATATTCATCCATAATAATTTTCATTAACTAGATATCTATTTGAATAAAACGCATTCATCTAGTGACGTATAAATACCAATAAAGTATGGGTAACTGTAAATAAGTTTTAGAAATAAATTACAATGTCCATATCTTTTAGAAAAGAAAACATATATACTTAATGATGTAAATTATTTAACATCACGATTGAATATTAATACAAACAATAATATTTAAGCGGAAAAATCAATATCAAATTATAAATTTCTTTTAAATAAACTTAAAACATTGTATTGTAACAATTATGTTGATAACCTATATCTATTTATATATTATATACATGCTACGTTAAGTACAGATATAATAAATTGTAACGACTACTGCCAATATACATCATGTATTAACGGCAGTTCATTATAGACTTTCATATTGCTGAATTCGGTACGTTTATAATACCGTCACCTTGCCACCTACTATTGTGAAACATCATTAACCTACCTTGTAAGTATTATTATTTATTACTTTACTTGGCGATACAAATCTAATAATAACTTAAATTGATTTATTTTTGTTTAAATATATTTAAGACCCTTATATCAATTTGCTTTTGGCTACAGAATATATATCTATACAAAACCCCCACGACTCTCTCTGGATATCTAAATATAATTGGTCATCCCTACCCACATTACAGCACGTTAGTCGTTTTAAATCATTTGAAAAATACACTTCGATTATATAGCAAAGTGTGTTAAAAAAAAAAAAAAAAAAAAGCGAAAATAGGTATACAATTTGAAATTGTTCTATAGCTACGCATAAATAGGAAAATAATTTTAATCACAAAACGATACATTTAGTAGCCTGAAGTACACTATTATGCAATACATTTTAAATATAATTAAAAAACCAACTATACTATAGAAGATATTACGGTAAATAATAAATAAAAGTTATTCCAAAGTTACAATTTTGTAAATACTTCTATTATGCATTTTTTTTTCATAACACAAACTTTTTCAAATAAACAAAATGAATTAAATTAAAAGAAGTATTAAGGCAATTAAATATACATTTTGTAAGGTATAGCAATCAATAACCAATAAATTTCCTGAAAATATAATTAAAATTCGTAAAATGTAATTATTTTCACTGTTTTATAAGTTCAAATAGATCATGAATCCCAAACAATTTAATATTAGATATTATATGTTTTATTTACGTTATTAACTAAATTAAACACATGTGATTATCACAGAACAGCCATTTGTTTGTATAAAAATTAAATGTTTCATTTCTATGTAGTTATTGAAATGAACGTATTGTATAATGATTGTCGACAATAGTTTGTACAACGACAACGTAATGTACCCCGTGTAATATAAAAAGCCATATACATATATGACGAGTACCGCTTTATAAAAGAAAATATATTAAGGTGCAATCATAACAGCAAACAGCGGTAGCATTTCAGAATTATTTCTTCTGTACGCGACGTAAATACGTACTGACAAAAACAAAAGACGCTTATATGAGTGTATATTTTACATAAATACGTATATGTATAGCGGATGTCGGATGGAACAATTAAGAAAACACCATGACAAAGCAACTTTCACGGTGAACGGAAGTTTTTCAATTTCGTCTTCTGGTTCGAAGGGTTTTAATAAAAAAACTGTAATATATAAATACGCTTGTCGTATCTTTTGCAAAGTGAATTTGTTTTCTATTATGAATTTTTAAAGTATATATAAATAATATGGTGTTGATAAAGAGAGGAAATAGGTGGAGACGTCAGCAGAAAATTGTGTCTAAATGTAATAGAATCATAGATGCTAAATTTATTTTTTCTCTTGGAGATGCTCGCCGAGTAAGTATAAGTCCTTATATATATATATATATTGTACTTGAAAACTTTTCAGTTAATACTTCACTACCCTCCTCCTCCAACACAAGTTTTCAACTCAATGTTTACGATTACATTAACAAAATCATTATGTGCCATGAGTTTTGAACGATGATATTTTATTTCGAGACATCGGAAGTATAAAAATAACAACCAAAACTCATCTCGGTTAACTTTGAACTTAATAATGTATTGTATACAAATTTCAAGAAACGTTCAAGATTCTGTAAGCCAAAAGTCTAAATGTCAGTCGACAAACGCTGTACCGTCATACAAATCACTCGCCAAACAATATGGTATCGTACCATCACGAATCTACATTCACTGTAGGTGCGAATTGGCAGTACTTAAGAAATTATGTCCCAAGAGCTCAGATTTATTTCATCGCAAATAATGTCAATAGCTCTACTCAGATATTTATGTAATTTGTGAAGTGTTATTTTTAACCGCGTTTAACTGATTTTCGACCTAAGTTTTAATTGTTTTATTGTGTTTGTTGTTGTTATTTTATTAAACCTCACTACGTACAGTGTACGCGCTAACTATTCATGATTACTAACAACGATTTTGATAACCCATCATATCTATTAATATTTATTACATATTATTTTAGAATCTCCAAGATATGCTTCTCTGTGTTTATTTAAATTATTTTATTAATGGCATGCTTATTTAAAATAATGTAATGTACCCGTAAACAACGTGAAAGTCTTCGTTATTCGTTATCATATGCGTTTATTTAATATGAAAGATTATGTGCCTGCATAGCAGATGTGAAAGCATTCAAAATTTTTACTCCCATAACAAGGCAATAATATGGGAACACAAATAGCATTTAAATATGTTAAATGTCGCAGTGAAACAAAAGCGTCGATTTAATTTATTTACACGTATCGTGTTAGTAATAATATTAATGTGTTACGAGTATAAACACTTCAGTCTATTGTTTATCGCAGTCGGTCATCGGATTTGAATAACATAGAAACGCGATGATCGAAAATCGGTTCTAATCGCTCCGGAGCGATTGACTAGACAGGCGAGACGGGGCGCATAGAGACTGTCGCGCACTCATGCGTTTGTTTAAACAACTTAGCGAGGAAATTAGATATTGTGTTCGTGAGCATTTCACGGGGAATAGAAAACAAGTAACAACGTTTAACCAAACGAAATCATTTCACACAAGTTGTCATCTATTATAATACAAGTATTATAACGTATTTTTGGAGTAAGATCGATGACGCAATCTCTTTTGTTTTCATTGTATCATTATTATTACCTAATTAGTATTACGATATTATAGGTATTAATTAATGCATATTAACAACGCCACGACAGGCATTAAAATCATCAAAATTTAATATCATTTACTAAGTCATTTGTTGTTTATGTAAAATTAATTCTTCGTATTATTATTTAGCAATATTAATATAGACTAACCATTAACCAATAAATAAATCTTGCAATATACTACACAATACACATAAGGCTGAATGTAGACTCTATATCTGTATATAACTTAACATATTGAAGTCTTATGATACAGATTTTATTACATAAAAACAAAATGTTATATATTATTTTAAATATTATTAAATTAACGAACCGTTGAAATTGTGATCGATGTTTGACGGAGTATACATCTATATTAAGCAGATTTTAAGTGAATATGGAAAACCGGTCTTTCGACAGTCTGTCTAAAAATGAACTACCCTCGCAGATAGGCATATGATATAATATTTTAGTATAATCTATACTCGATATTTGTTATTTTGAATATTTTTCAAGCAATAAATAACTACTGATCAGAAATAATAACGGCATGTTAGAAAACAAATACCAAACGCGTATATTTCACAATATATTATCTAACCTACACTTAATTATTTTTGCTGTTTTTCAAGATAATTAAATACTGCGCCTATTTTCATCGTTTAAATTTCAAAAATACCAACTGTTCTTATAGAAGTTCTAAAAAAAACTTTGACGTGTCGTAGGATTAATTTTAATTTATACAGTACTATTTTTAAACCAATACGTTATACAACGAGTAAGAAAACTGCGTATTTGGCATTATGGTAATTTTATTTACGTTAGAATAAAAAAAAAAAACAACAACATGAGATTTTACGATCTCAATATTAATATTTGTCAGTTATAATTCGTATAATAAATAATTAAATGTGAATACTTCGACTAAATCAATACAGCAATTGAGTTTGTGTGGATAATATACTCGAGTATGTGCCAACCATATTCATAACTCATACGATTGGCACAACCCGTGAATAGTTTTCAACGAATCTTTAGAAATATGGATTTCGAGTTGTTATTATTACAGATTATTTTTTTGTTAATTACTATTGAATCTAAAGTGTCTATAATATGAATGTAAAAATTAATATATCAGACCATATCTACGAAGTACAAAACAATAAATAATATAGCAATGATATCTGTTATACTCTACAACTATATTAGTTTAACATACAAGTTTGGGTTAATGTGGTTATACAAAGTAATGAAACTTTTAAGTAAGCATAATAAATAAGTTTTTACCACGATAATATGCGTAGGAATTCCTTTGTTGACTCGCATACACTATCCGGAAAACGTACCTTAATCTTAATAAAACCATATTAAAGTGCTAAAGTGCTATACCTATGTTATTCTAAACTTGTACGTTTATTATAAAATAATAATATTACCATATCTAAATTATGTAGTCGGTTATTAGGTTAGAAATTATATATTATTTCATGTGATACGATTTTACGAATACACTCGACGTCATCGCGTGTCAATACGCTACACATACATGTGTGTTGTAAACGTAAAATCTATAGATAATAGATATATATAATTTTATAAATTATGATGACTTACATATTGCTGCAATATGACAAAGCGTCATGCACAACACCGTGATGTATAGTAAATAATATATTGAAAATATTATGTAATAATATGTAAACGGTTTTTTTGTACAGTAAAATATTTAATGCGATCTGATCGATTTTATTTTCCAGCGATATCGTTACAGTCATATCGACGACGACGAATATAGTCGTCGTATGACTTGCCTTATTCGTTGTTAAGAAGTAGATATCAATTATTGGCGTCGTCGTCGGCTCCCTTTAAGTGCCCTATTTCTTTTTTCCATCATTCGCCGATTGCATGGCCAATCTAAAGGATGTGCGCAACACATTTCGGCGACGACAGACGACTTCCGTACCGCGTTTCTAAGGGTTCGCGGTTGATGATGAAAAATTATTTATACGGACGTGGCGGCGACATCAAGACGGAACGATATAATAATATTAATACATACTCATATATATATATATATATATATAATATATAAACGTAGACGAGGACAAATAATCGATTCAAATTCCGGTACACGAGAGATACGCGACTGTTAAACCTTGATGTGACGTATATAATAATAATTAATATTACATATTTATGTAATATACTTATATATTTAATGTATAGTGTACAATATTTTACAATGAAATTATCTGTTTGTATAAAAACAGGAAAAATACAATAACCTAACACAACCATGGCTCACCACTACTACCACCACCACCACTTCTATAAAATAATAATGTAGATTATATTTGTATTGTGACTGTTCAAAGTCAAAACGGGTAGTGGGTGGTTGGTTCAGACTGAAAAGAACATCGCATTAATCGATGAAACAGGCTTTTACTTGTGGCTATTTATGAGCACGCACACCATATCACCATATATTATGTATACAATTAATCAAAATAACTTGACAGTAGTACTTTCGTCTTTTGCGTTGTCTTCGTCGGTTCTCCCGTCCAACGACAAACCTTCATCACCTTCTCACTCTTTCTCACGCACTTTCACCAACCTCTTCTACCAATTGTCACCTGCTACCAATCACTTGTTTTAAACGTATATATTTTTTTCCCAATTATTTCCTCTATGTCAATCATACTTTACACCCAACCAATTTTTAGTCAAATTTTATAGTTTGAAAAATTGAGTTGTGCAAAAGGGGCGGTATTCGTGTATATAATTCAAAAGTTGTTAATTATTAAACACGCGTGTGTGTGTGTGTGTGTGCGCGCGAGTATCTAATAAAATCGATTCTCCCCGGGATATAGAAGGCTCATAAAAGTAGGTATTCGCAAACACATGCAAGAAGCGTCACAGAGAGCGGAAACTTTACAAAATTAGTCACAAATACGCTTGCGAAGATAATGTTTATAGCCTGAAGTTCTGAGAAGACGCTATAACATTTGTTACACCTTACATTCTATTTATAAATTACACTAAATACACACTATAGAATTTAATAACATAAAATACTCCACACGTATCAGCTTCATCTATATTATTATATATTATGAAAATGACACGTGATAGTCAGTTTCACATTTATCATCAACACCAGCAAACACAAAGATATAATAATTCATGAAAAAATTAGATAGGTATTATCATAGTTTTTTGATACGCAGCCCCTACTCAAATATTTCTTCACTTCGCCTATATCGTAATTCTCCACTTTTTATTGGCTGACATTATTATTGCTGCATAAATACAAAATATTCTCAGTTCATTGTAGATCCACAGAATAATAAAAATAAAAATCTTACTATTCCGTGGAAGATCTATGAAAAAAAACGTTATCATCGTAATTTGTAAATTTTTGCCAAATTTATTCAGTGTACCTACTTAACTACTTCTGTCACTGAATAAAATATAATTATTTTGTGCTTCAGATAATCTTTTTTGCTGAAAAATAAAAATTAAAAAATTGACAAAAATTGAAATTCGATTATAATATATTAATATCTAATGATAAGATGGGAAACTAAATCAACCAATTAGAAATGGAGAACTACGACATGGACCAAAAATGAAGGAGTTGCGTATACTGCACAAAACTAGTACAACTGTAATGATACATATCTGATTTATCATGCAGTAATTAACAATTATCTTCCAATTAACAGTAATGAACTAATTAAAATATATTTATAATTTTAAAGTTCTAATCCAAACATGTATTCTAATTAATAAAAACATAATTTAGAAGTGATCATCTACCCCCCTCTCCTCTGAACTTATGGAAAACTTATCTATAGCAAATGTATGTGAGATATATTTTATTGAAGCACTCGGAAAGCATACGGACGTACGAATTCTGCAGCCGACCATCACCCCGACCGATTGCCGTATATTTTATAGCTGTGTGTATACGTTGTACACTTAAACATTAAAACATATATATTACATAGGTGCGGTCGCGTTCGTTGATTTCCCACATCTTTCGCCCACAAACCATAGTTCAAGGAGAAAAATAGCAGCTGCGACAATAAATTACGCAAGAGTTTCAGGAACGCACTATTATATCTGTTCATGTATTTTGATATTATAATATACGATCACCATTAGTTGAGACACCAACGCTATTCTTGTTAAAGGAACCACCACATAACACGGTGCACAGGAAATCCTAGAAGATGATGACGTATGCGTTCAAACTCTACCGTCGTTCAACTCGACGGTGTACGCACAACAGTTTTCTGCAGCTGATATCACGATACGCGTTTAAACAAATGAAATGGTTCTAAAATAGCTCACTGCTTTACGATGAAATTGTTGCGATGCACATAAATAACAAAGGTCGCATAATTTCAGTAATTTTATTTACACTAAGAACGTGTTATCATATAGGTAGGTATACATATACGTACATAACATTAAAATAATTTGTTAGTTGTGTTTTCTTAAACAACAATCAAACATTAAAAATTATTCTATTTGTCAACTCGTTATTATAAATTTTGGTACATACATTTTGTGATTTTATTATTATTTTTTTCACACTAATTTTTAACTGTATTATTTAATTATTTTCTAGATTGACAGATTGATTTAGAACAAATTTATGATGTTGTTATATGTACCTAATTGGTAATAAATTATGCATTCAATTAATAGACATTGTGCTGATAAACCTGGAATTCAACTCTTAATAGCATTAAGATATTATGCGACAGAAATATATCAAGTTAGTTGCATATCATATTGTCAATTTGGTAATAATTAATAAATTGCATTTTATTTTAGGTTGTCTTAGATGATCATACATAAGTTCTCAAATCAATTGTGTGTAGAATACCAAGTTAAACGTGTATCAATAATTTTAATATAGGAGTACCTTCCCTCTTTATTTATTAATAGACCAAAAAATTTAAATGAACAGCAAAAAAACTAGACATACAAAATAGATTCTATTAATCATATTATTTTCCAGTTATTGGCGCAATAGACTGTAAGCCTATTATAAGAATACAACCACCAAATAGTGATGTAAATGAAAACATTTAGGAATTGAAAAAATACTTTATTTTTAATGTCCAAGCCGTTTACAACAATGAAATGGAGATTATTAATATAGTTATAGTTGCTAGGTAAGTTGTACTATGAATACAATATATTATATAGTTGACTGATTTATGTTATGTGTTTAAAAAGTTAGGTTCTGTTCATGACAGCACTATATTTGATAATAGTTTGCTGCATACAGAATTTGAGAATAATGAGCTTGGGAATAGTTTTTTTCTTGATGATGGTGGATACACATTTAAGTTATATTACGTCACCATTACTAAATTACAAAATCTAAAAAAAATATCAGGTGAGAATAATTGCAATAATTTGATTCCTACTCAATGGTTTGTTATCAGTGTTATGAACTAAATTATTTATGTTTTAATTTTTATTCCCAATTAATATTTGAAAAACTGAAATCTCAAATCCATTTTCATATATAGCTTTTTACCAAGAAACTTTTAATTCCTAATTTCATAAATTTGTGCTCCTTATTTAACTACAAAAAATTTTTAGGATTGACTAAAAACACTCAGCTAAACAAGAATAGTAGTACAAATTTTATTATTAATGTTTCATTCAAATTTTTAACAAGTAGATAAATTAATAGTTATAGAAAGCTCAAATTGGAACCTCTCTAGGTTTGATGGACACCATTTTAGTGAGTAAAATGTAAATTTTAAAGGGTACCTAACTAAAAACAGTATTGTACCTACTTGATAGCAGAAATATAACTACTGATTTAGTTATGCAATATAATCACGTCAATTTCACTATGACACAATTTATATATTTATATTGATAACGAATAAACTATCATTGCAAACTGCCACAACCATATTTATTGGGACATATTTTGTTATTATGTTGGTATCACAATTATTGTAACTGTACAATGGCAACTACAACAGTATAGTACTTTAAGAAACCGATAGATATTTATATATTAAAATAATAATTAAGCCATCCGATAGCTAACCTTATCAATCTGTTTTTATTAATCATTAACGCAACCCGGGATTATCATTATATTTATTTTATCAAATGTACTTATAATTATTTTATTTTATAGAAATGTTAAAAATGTGTGCAATTTATATAATGTTTTTATTAAATAATGTGTTTGTAATTTGTAATTTATTATTTTTGACATAGGTAAATAAATATGTGTTTATTCGTGATTTTTAGATAAATACGCAAGGAAGTAAGTAAATTTTAATAATAATAAACTTAATGACTAAGCCCATAAATATCATAAAATTACATGCATTAGGTCTCAAATCGTGATGCGAAAGGGCTCAGGTCAAAACGAATATATATTATAGGTCCTTATATTCATTATAATTCGAAGAAAATAAATAAAAACTAAAATATGTTTAATAGTAAAGTAATAAAACAATTATTAAACATTATTATGAATACAAAAATTTAAAATATTAAAAACTTAAAAAGTTATAAGGTTTTTTATATCCCCAAAAAAGCAACAATTTTTGACTTGAGCCTTTTCTTTTAAAAATGGTCCATATGACACATTATGTAAATAATATTATATAATAAATTTCATAAAAATACAATTGTAGGGAAAATAAAAATAGGGCACTTAGAGCATTATACGTGTTTGTAATAATGATTTGTAAATTCACGCTTGTGTATTTAAATTTATTATTAAGTGGGCATTATGTTCGTGTAAAATGCTTTTAAAATTTTAACATATAAACAAAGACAACATTTTTCAGACAAAATTTAAATTATTTTAATATTAATTTTTAATAAATTATGGATGTCGCGAAGTCAAATGATAAATTACTGACTAGGTACCTAATCAAATTTACTTGAATTGAAATGACTAGAAGTAACTAAAAGAGTTATTATATCTTATCTATCGAAAGCTATTAATTTATTCAATAAAAAAAAGTATATTCAATATTTTGTTGTCATATTATAAAATATATTATTACACAAAAACGTATATAACATATTAATATAATATTGAAAGCAAAAACTAATATTTTGTTTATTTTCTTTTAGTTACTTGTTAAAAAAACAATAATCTTTCAATGACCTAATAAAATAGTAAATAGTTCATTGTGAGCAGCTCGTATGATCTACATTGTTAACTATTGTTATTCTTGAATCTTGATATTGTTTTGCAAATATACACTCATTAATCATTATTCAGTATATTACACACATATATATATATATATATATATATATATATATATATATATCAATGTCTGTAACGACTAACAAATGATATAAGAACATAATAAAAACTATTATAGCCATTATCATAAAATTTAAAATAATGTATGCGTTATACACCTTATAAACAATATAAAATTAGATAAATAAACAAGTATAATTATTATGTAACTAACATATTATTATACTTTTAAGGCGAACCATAAAATTGCAATTATTTAATAATAATTAAGTACATTGATATGTAGTTTAAAATAAATAACAACCACCGCATATAATTATTAATCATATCAAATTGATTTTTACACAATAATATTACTAGTTGAGGGCGGTTTTATAGAATATCCTTATCAGTTATGTTCTTACACACTAATTGGCTTGAACAATAATTAATAAATCAACTTAAAACATAATTATTAGATATCGTATTGTTAATATATAATAATAAAAGTAGGTACCTATCTAAGTTTAAAAATGACTCAAAATAATTCATTTATCAAATATATTACAATATTTACTCACCAACAAATTTTTAACTATTTAGTTATAATGGTATAATTTAAAAGTATTACAAAAAAACTCCAATATATTTTTATGAAAATATTTACTTAGTAATTTTATTTTATTTTTAATATCTTAATTATTAGATAATATAATAATTATTATGAATTTAAATATACATATTAAACAGACACACAAACAATTATTGTAATGTGAATATTCATCGTCGTGAATGTATTTAATAACGCATAAATTATTATTTATGACAAGCATGTGGTACCATAAAAAGTCTAAGAATCCTGTGTGTGACATGCCTGGCAAAGCAAATGCATATAATTCACTAACGCTGAGTGCCGATTTAAGAGTGCCGTTTGGCATGCATTCAGACATTTTTAAAGTATAACAAGGGAATATTTTTTATTGCTACTGACGACCCAAAAATAATTCGAAATCAACTTGTTTTCTACAAGACTATTTTTGCAAGACTTGCTTATAACATAATACTTTATAGTTATCTATTAAAATGTCGTTTGCCTGATCATTTCATAATCTGTCAGAAGTTTTATTATGTCGTAGATATAACTGCCAATATATATAAAATATATTATTCAAATTATTTTATTATGAAGGAACGTTTAAAGAATTTGCTTGAATTTTTTATTTAGTCTACCGTTCAAATAAACTCTAGTTCAATAAAATTTAAAAAATTAAAACCAACGTCACCAATTAAAAAATACACAGAAAAATATATTACGTAAGACACATTTGTTTTTATAAAAAATCGTGTTAATTATATTAATTATTTACAATCCAAATACATCATAGTAACTCTCCTTTTACCATCAATTTTAATACGTCTTGTGTGTAATTTATTACGAGTTGAATGTAATTGTAAAGTGTAAATTTAGCGAGCCAGTAACAACTCTAATGATTTTTGTTTTTCCGCAAGCATGTTGATGACAACCATTCGTCACATTTTTTTTTTGCTTTAGATCTTTAACCATAAACAGTCAAGGGTTAAAGTAAAGAGAAAGCTAGGGGTCTTAGTCACTTCAAAATACATTTAAAATATGTTCTCTTTATCGTGTATTCTTTAAAGAGTACGCTGGTATGTTTAGACAAATTATTGATGTAGAATTAAAATAAATTATTCTCCGTTCAAAAATGGTAATTATTAATTTTATCATTTTAGATTTATTAACTTTTAAATGATATATCAAATATATGTATATCTATGTATGAAATAAGTTATTTATTTTTTTAGTTTGATAAAAAAAAAATAATAATAATAATACCTAATAAAAATGTGAGCTTTAATATTCGCAAGTGATACTCAATTAAATAATATTTTATGTTTATACGTTAAGAAAAATTATTTTTGTAATGCAGTCATCAGAAAAAATACAATTAATTAATATTACTATTAAATTTGTATTGTTGATATTAAAGAATAAGGCAATTAATAAAAAAAAAAAAAAATAGAAATTAACAAATAACTTATTTCTTACTTACGGGATAACACTACATTGAAAGCTCTAAATAAAATCAAAATTACTGTAATTTTTGGTATATTCCTGTAAACTGTTAAATGTTTCAAGTATTTCTATTCTAAGACATTTGATGGTTGCATTTCATATTCTCTTCTGGCTGATTTAGGATTTATGTAAGCAGTGTAAACAGTGTAAACATTTAAAAACAATTGCAAGCTTTGTGAAAAGAAACTTCCTACTTGTTACGGAAATTTATTCAGAACAAAGAGGAAACCATTTACTTGTGAACTATAAACGGATACGCAAATATATGTGTATAATTTTGCAACAAAAACACGGGGCTGTGATTATTTTTATCACATAACAAATATATTATATTGCGTGCGCAATCAAAAGTTTTCACGATAAATATTACGATTAAATACAAACAATCCGGAGAGGCTGATAAAGTTAAAATTAATTTTCTATAGTTGTTAGCCCAGCGAAACGGCGTTTATATATTATATACGATCCGTAGAGTATATAAAATTATTAAATATTGTTTGGTCTAATGTTTGAAAGTAATAAATACGTCTATATTGCAATTGTCAAAAGGTTGTGTGTGTGTGTCTGCTATACAAATTGAATTTTCATAAATTATATATTTTTTATAGTAAAAATTAATTAAAAACTACAGAAATAATATTTTATCTTGCATTATATTACGGCGTATCGTAATTGTAGTCGTACAACACATAAATTGTATCGGAGAAACTCTAAAACTTACAGTCATTGTCGCTTCCGCCAATTCTGTGGGTGCAGTGACAGCTATAAATGCAGTTTGTGAAGACAAGACATCTGATGTAGCTTTGTAGGTGTCAACTATGGGTAAACCCGTATAACATAGAGTTTGCTCGAAAATGTTTTTCGAACTTGATGAAGGGTATAATATAAAACGACAGAAAATAAATAGGTATATGTGGGGAAAAGACGTTTACGAGTAAGACTTATGTTACAGAGTTACAGATACCACGTTTATTATTACGTTTACATTCACAGCTAAAACTGATTTAACTCAATTCGAATTAGTTAATCTCCGTAGTTAAATGCATGTAAATGGCTTTTAATTTGGTTTAGTATCAATTCGGTTTACTTAAAACGGTTTAGTTAATTTACATTTGAAATTCGCATTGGAAACAACTATGGGTGTACAAAATGCATGTAAATGAATCACACATGCAGCAGTTAATGCGCACTAGGGAGCGAATTTATATACACCTAAAATATAGAAATTAGAATAGATGTTGAATAAAATTTTAAGTTAATGCGAATGTTTTTATTCCATGCATTATACTTTGGATTCCATGACCAAAGGTACAGTCCATAAAGGAAAGTTACTCTATAATATAGTTTTAAGTATACTTTAATTCACATTAAAACGTTTACATGCATTTCTTAATCCCGGAGTAAGAGTTAATTCGATTTGACGAATCGAATTAAATAATTAATGCACATTAACTGTTGCATATAAACGTGGTAAAAGAGCTGAATAAATAAGCTTAAATGGATTGCATACCATTGTGCGTTTTTAAGCGAAAGACAGGCGCAACTCCAAAAGGAGGTAATCATGAATAACATAATTCTTCCCTCCCATGTATTTTGATGAAATTACAACTTTTTTCATTATATTTTCTTCATATGCATTAAATAAATAGTTAGACTTGTAAGTTATATAGAGCTACAGAAAAATAATGAAAATTCGAGTTGTTGTAAAATCAAATTAAAGTTTTATGTCGTAATTCTTTCTACTAATATACAATATCTATCATTATTTAAGCCAAACTATTATAAAATAGATATTATACAATAGTATTATCTCCCCCTCCCAAAATTAATATAGTAAGAAAAACTTAAAATAGACAATTTATGTTTTATATTTTCATCCATTAGTAAATACTAATATTATTGAAAATATAAGAAATTTTTAAAAATAAATAATAATATTAATACTTGAACTATATGGTATATAAAATTAATAATATCTTAGAAGATTTAAAGTTATTATTATTTTTCTGGATAGTTAAGCTTGAAAATTAAATTGAATTTTACTATTTCATAACTTTTGGTCACTTCCTAAGCACATTTTTTATGACTTTTTCTCGTTCGCATAGTCTTGTGGTTCGATGTTATTATTTACGCTATTGTATCTTTATCTATAATATATTAATATGTACTCGTATGTAGATACGTTTTGTTGTTTTTTTTATTTTATTTTTTTGTTTATCAGTAATAATGAAAATTATACTATCTACTACAATTATGTTTCAATTACCCGAATTTTAATCGTACAATATATTTTATACCTATTATAGTAGGTACCTACTCATTATTTATAACTTGTGTAAACTATAAAAAAGTAGTACATTTTTAAAGCCTCACCCATCGAATAAGTATATAAAAAATTTCGATTGTGTTATTATTAATATGTGCGGTGACAAATAATGTGCATAATAAAAAATTATACTATTATTTAAGTGCATAGAATATTTAAATCTAATCAACTCCGTGGTGATTAACGGTGGTGGCAGGCGACAATTCATTCGTGTAATAATTTAATATAATTAATATCACCACATCGGTATTAATTGCAAATGTGAAACATATTGTATAGTGACATCAAGCTGTTAGAAAGTAAATAACCGTTAAGTGAAAAAAAGTATACCGCCTAATGATTGAATATTTTTTTCTAATAGGGTTACATTTTTCTGAACATAGGATCATGTGTGTTTGTATATAAGTGCGTGCATTTTTGTATGTGTTATGAGAGTACGTTTCCTAACTGCGACGCTATTCATTAATTTAAATTAATATTGCCCGTTGACAACAATCGTCCAAGGCGAACGAGTAAAACGATATTTATGCCAATTCAATGACGGTGTGTGTAGTGTACCTCTTGCACACATTGCACACAGTAATATTGTGTAAGTTTACTGAGTATAGTGTTATAAGTACTATATTTATATTCAGTAAACGATTGCACGGAATCACCAACACACTCACAACAATTATGTCGCGTGCCACATTAATTCGACCGATCTGGATACGATTCGTTACGGATGTTTTTTTACGAAATTCATCACAGTTGTAAAAGGCAGTCGTTTGATAAATATTTTATCAGACACAGCGTGAGAAGATTAAATAAAGGTAGGAACCTATCAATAATACGTCTTTTTATGTATCAAATTTATTAACGTAGTCTTCCGTATAAATGAAACATCAAAGCCATATTATACGATACACTGGTTACCGGTCAACTCTATCGATCGGATTGGTCCGTGCTGGATTTTGTCATGTATAAAATAAGTGTCGATTAATAATTTCATTGATATTGACTCTCATCTTGCTTTTTGCTTTGAACTAACCATATCTATGATCACTTTATACACACACGCATATATATATATTATGTTTTAAGCCCTAATCGGCTAAATCTCAATTTGTGAGTCTAACCGGGGTAACGGTGTTTGATGCAGTATCTAGGAAACCCCCAATTAATAAAAAATAAAAACTTATTTTTTTTTTTTTTTTGTATAAACATGATATTAATTATTGGAGGTATTAGATGTATAATTATATTATATAGAACCATATTATTAACTTCTGTACACCTGACTATCCGGACTAATAATATTATACTTAACAAAAATAAAACCATATAACATAAAATCTATACTGTCGAAAGTCTATCAAAAGCAATGTAAAATTTATGAAAATACGATAAACCTATGTGTCATAATTTGACGTTTCAAAATAACGTGACCTTTAAAGAAAGTATTCAAAACTTTAATGGACACTGTCCTTTTATTCCCAATTTAACTAGTCATTATCACTTTACACCATAACCACTATCGTCTATCAATCAAAACAATAAGTGTGTCTTCCTCGAAAATCACGTAACTCATGTACTGCACATTATAGTAATGTGAATATTAATTGTATTGATTATTTGTTGTTTCATTTTTGCGAAAATAAATTTAACTATTCGAATATTTCAGAATAAAACACCCTTGTTTCAAATTAATTAGGCTTGTGTGAATTATTAGTTTTAATTTTGAAATAGACAGTTATCGGGTAAAAATATTGCCTTTTCAGATTTATACACAATTAACCATTGTAGATACATACGTCATACATATTATACAAATTATTCGTTAGACTAAATTCTGTTTTTTATATAACTAATTATGCATTTCACCGTAAATTTAAACAGTTTTTTTTTAAATTTATTTACTGAGATAACGGTGTATATACACTTATAGTTGGGATCAATTATACATATTATGTCACGTATAATCTTAAGTGTTTGATACACATTGTATATTTCTTCACACTATCATCCCATTAATAAGTATATTGATAAATGATTTGAAATTAATCACTCAATAAATGAAATACAACAATTTTTTCTGTTGTAGTTTATTGATAAACAATGATAATGAAATACCTAGTTGTTGTTTTTATTATTTTACGGTGCTAATCGGTAACTGTACTATAATGATTTAAAATTTATTTTCTCATTTTATCTGATGATTATGCATTCAAAGGACATTTCATCTTTTGAAACATTTGTTGAATCGTTCACTATGATTCTGCTACATCATAGACTTCCAAAATTGTAATATTGTTATGCGAGATATGATTGGTTACATATACAAAATGGAGAGAGTTTTGGACTGGAATTGTTAGATATAGTTAATACTTGATACTTTCGCCAAAACCCATACCAGGTACTGTAGTTTTAAGGAGAAGTTTGTAGATAAGTAGTTTGATTACTAATTTAACGTGTTTTGAAATAATTAGTTATGGGAGATTGCGGAATCTGTTGTTAATATGAAAATGCACACATGAAACGTATTTTAAAATCCAATTGAACATGTCTTATAAAAAACATAAAAACTCCAGTATTAACCTTTAAATATCATCGATTGTTTTTTAACTGAACTAATACACACAACGAGCAGTTCTAGTTTAACCCCACGAGGCATTAAATAAAGCAAACAAAGTTTTAAAATAACAAGTTATTTAATCTACTGTTGATTGGTATTAGTTGTGTTATAGACATTTAATTTAGTTATATTTGATAATTTTTTTTTTTTTTTTTAATCTGTTATTATCGATTTAATAATAAATTCACAAACAATTTTCAAACACATTATTCGTTCATGAAACATTTTGGTTGTATTAATTGATTTAAAAACTTATGTTATATCGAATATTAATGAATAATGATTATTATTTTAATTTAAAAATATTATTGTAAATATGTTGACTTCAGTATCAACCGTCTATGTTTATTTAATAATTATTTGTATTGGTTATATTTCATTAATTTCAATTTATTTTATAATAATTAATAAAATGATCACATTTTGAAACAAAGCATTTTTAATATTATAAAAATACTATTGGTACTTTAATTTGAAATAATTTAATTATTAAATTATCTTTAAGTATTTTTATCTTGCAATAAAGAAAATTAAAATCCTAATTCAATATAAACACGCTAATGCAATATGTACACCCATTTGTATACTTAAAATAATTATAGTAATCCATTAAAGAATAAAGTGCAAAAAAAATATGAAAAGCTCTTATCAATTTATACCTGAATGAATATATTTGTTTGTTTTATTAGATCATTTAACTAAATATTTAAAGTTTGTAAATTTACTTACTGATTACTGGATTTAATGTTTAATAATTCTAACTTATTCCATTATAGTCTGAAAAATAAAATAAGACTTGTTAATTGTGTTAGATATTTATGTATAATATTATTTAAAAATTGTATAATATTGTAAACAAATTTAATTAAATTAATTTACAACCTTATTATACTATAACAGTATACAATTTTCTCATAATAGATATTAAGTAACTTATTATTATACTAGGTGCCGATAATATAGTGGTTTTTAACGCAATTATAAACGTTTTAGTGTAGAGATACCTACTTGATAAAATTGACGAATTTTCTAAAATTGTATTTAAAATTTAACTTAGATAGTAACTTTTCATTAATAATCTAGACTTAAACTTAAAATCAGAATTGTTTTTAATTATTATAATCCTATATGATATAACAATGTCTAGAAATTTTGGAAATTCTGATTTAAGAACCCTGAAAAACATACTATTTGAATCATTAATTTAACTTATACACTGATTAATAATGAATATATCCTCATTGTATAAAGCTTATTCTAAAATACATTTGGGTTAAATGAGACATTTAAATACCTGCTTAAAAATGAAAATTTTCTGTATATTTGATATTTTTATTATTAATAAACTATTTTAAAAAGTAAATTTCTACCAAAGTATAATTCAAATTAATTTCTATTATTTTATAAATTAAAATACGCTTATACGAGTAGATTGATTCCAAAAATTGTTAATTTGTTATTTAACAATCAAAGCAAACAGCCTAGGATTATTCTTAGTAGCCTTAATTGAATTAAAAATTAAAATATCGTAAAATACCAACGTACAAGTACAGTTAATATTTTTACTTTATCTTTAAATTGTATTATATTATAGGCTATCATCATAATAAATTCACTTTAAAATTAAATCTAACTACACAAAATTGATTCTGCTGGACACAAATCGAAATCATTTCCTATACAATAACACAACTGCATATCATACTTTTGAACACGCACCAAATAGAAGTCACCAATACTGTAATATTAAAATATTAAATATCCTTAATTAACTATAATTTGACGTTATTGACGTAAATTTACCAATATTAAGCAGGTAATTAGTTTATATCAAATTATAAATACTTTTACCTTTAAATATTTTTATTTTTAATTATTTTTTGAGAAAATATTAATTAACCTATTAAAATTACACACAAAGTTATTCTCTTATTCATAATTCTCATCTAGAATAATTGCTTTTTTTTTTTAATAAGATTGTATGCTAGCTATTTATTATTATTATTATTATTATTGTTTATTTTATAATTTATCTATATGTATCTTGGTTCATCATATTGAAAAAAATTGATGTGAAAGAAATCTGAAAATATATTTAAATTTGTTATAAAGTTCAATCGAGATTGATTATCTCAGTTAATCAGATCTTAACTCTTTTTCTTGCCTTTTCCTTAAGTTCAATTTAAAAATTTACAAATTTAAGAATATTTTTTTAATATTACTTATTTAATGGACAACATGTTATTTTATACAAAAGTACGTAAGTACTTTTAATAGTTCCATACAATAAAATATAATTAGAGCTACCATTGTTTTCTCAATCCACATGTTTAGGTTTGATATATTCATAATAATATTATTATTTATATTATGCAAGACGTATACACTGTAAAACGTTACAAAATATGACTATATAATAAATAAAACTCATTTTGTTATTCAATAATATATAAAAATTAATTAAAACCAAGAAATCTGTGATATACTTTAATTGCTTTGTGGTTTATTTAAAATTATGATTAGCTCTCATCAACTATTTAAAGCTCGGGTGGTATTCATAAAAATACATTATGCATTAAGTTCACTTGAGTAAAAGTAAATACAGTATACGGCATACATATTATGGTTCAACTGTAATATTCCATTGCGAAACAAGAGTTCGCTTTGCATAAAACATTAACTATTTATAATAGCTGTTATTATAACTCACTGTGTTTTATTTAAATATATATATATATATATATGTATATATTAAGGTAAAACAAATATTGTCTGTGCTTTATTTGAGGGTTATTGATATGGTAAAAGGATAATAAAGAATAGATTTGTTGTAATCATTTACCAAATAACATATGCAGATTTCAAAAACAAATAGTGTTTTCTCACAAACATAAATTTATTACATATAGGTAAAACTTTGTAATATACCTGCACCCGAAGTATCGAGTTATGTTTGATTCAATAGAAAATAATGTGTTACGTTTAATAATTTTTCGTATTTTTTTTTTAAATTTAAAATGTTTTTTTTAAAATCAATCAGTGCTTTGGCGATCTATCAACTGCAGCAGTTACTCTCTTGCCAGTAAGCAACTAAGCGATGAAACAGCGTTGCAATATGGCGGTAACCGCTACTACCGTGTTATTAGTCACTGTGGTCATTCGTTGCACGGCCGGTTACGACATACTGGCAATATTTCCGTTTAGCGGCAAAAGCCATTTTCACATGTTCCGTACTGTTTCGGACGCCCTGGCAGAACGCGGACACCATCTTACCGTTGTCGGACACTTTCCCAAGACACCGCAACAATCGCGAATTGGTACCATCAATGACGGCAATATCAGAGGTGAGGGACATGGGTCTTACACTGATTACAGTATATTCGGCTCGATGCCGATATATGAGAACTTCACTACTGACGAGGTGACAGGCAATGGTTATCTAGAAGAGATGCTAATAATCTTGCAGGATGGTTTGGATAACTGTGAGTCAGTTTTATCTTCGGGCAAACTTGGCCAGCTCATTCAGTCCCAGGCAAAATTCGATTTGGTCCTGGTTGAGGTAAGTGTATGCTCATAATATACACTATACAGCTATATAAATCATTTTTAATATAATATTGTTACGACATACAAGATTATTTTATAATTGATTTACCAAAGTCGAGAAAATCCCCGTTGACGAAGTTGTTGTTTCTTAAACAATATGATTAAATACTGTATTTGTTGTAAATTTATGAGTATTAAAAACACAAAAAAGAAAAAAGTTATTTAAATCTATGGTTCAGAATTAGATATTTTACGAGTTGGACGAAGTGGCGCCTTTAAGTTTCAAAACAAATTCTAATAAATCATTCAATTTGTTGCAATGGAAAACAGATTTTTTTCTCGGTTAATTTGAAAGTGGTATCAGTTTTATTAAAAGTAGATGCTATTTTACATACAACTTTGTATAATCATTCATATACTGATTTTAACCATCACAGTAACTTTGAAAATGTAATACAAAATTCCCAATAAGATTTGTATTCAATAATTTAAATAATATCGAAAATACATTATTACAATACTTTTTTTTACACGCGCATTTAAATTTAGAAATTGGACAACATTTTTAAAATATTTAAATAATTTGGTACTTGGAAATTTCTAAACATTTTTTTTTATATTTAAAATCTGATAATTTAATACAATATTTTTCTATGCTATAATAAAAAAAAAAATTACCGAAAAGTCAAGATAAGATTTTCATGAGTGTTTGAAGTTTTATGACATTGGATATTCAGTATTCGCCTATAAAATAACTATTTCTCTTCAAACAATTTTAAACATTTTGTAGTAATTCAAAAACGAATAGGCGTAGATACTTTAAATGTTCACCACATATTTACATATCATATTTTTTCATACATAATACAATTTTTGAAATATGTGAGTACCTGTGAGACCTTCTCACATATTTTTTAAGTGTAGACTAAATCTAAAATATAATGTTAAATCAATATGTTTCTTAAGATCTTTACAAGGTTTGATTTGTCTATTCTATATCTAAAATGAATTGTATCATAACCTGAAACCATTACACAGTATATAGTATCTACTATATAGTACCATACTAATGATTTTGTTAAAGTGATCATTTTTTATTCTAATAATAGCTATTTTGATTCCTGAAAATCATATGACCATGTGAATAATATAAAATATGTTAAAATAGATAAAAAAATATTTAATTTAATTTCGATGATAATAAATATCAATACAATTCTATTAAAAATATAATAAGAAAACAATATTGTATAATGTATATATTTTTTTTTTAATCGAGTTTCTAACATTGCTATTGGTTTTTGTCCTTTTTAAATTTAATTTTAAATCGTTCTAAAATCATGATAGTAAATGGTATGCAGTTTACAGTAACTTATTTGAAAATTTTACAACGAAACAATAGAAAATAATAAAAAATAAAATGTGTTCAAAGTGACACAATTAAGTTTTAAGAGTAAATTTTTGGTATAAAAGTTTTGTAGGTCATATATACTTCCTAGGTGATTTAATGTCGTGAATTTCAAGTTCCACTACCTATTCAATACAGATTTCATAATTTAAACTCGAAGTCTTAATACTAAATCAGATATGTACAGTGCATTCATGCAATAAAATTTAATAGTATGTTTAGAGTATAAAAACCAGAGAAGACGTCACACTATATAGTATATAATAGCTTTAAAGAGTACCTCATCATTGAGAAAGTCAGTGATATATGATAAATTAATGTATACAAAAAATTATTCTTAATGGAGAATGGTTTATGAATTTCTGAGGATAATTTATAGTTTAATTTATAATGTAGACATTGTACATTAATTTTTCTAATGGTTTTTCAATTGATTGAGAAAAACATCGAATATAACATATTATTATTATATTACCTACAATATATTATTGTTGTTATTAACTTATAAGTCAATATTGCTTACTAAAGATAGGTGTAATTAAGTTTGTGAAATAAATACCTAGTCTAAATATTCTAAAAATTTTATTGTAACCAAAAAATAATAATAGTATATTATAAAAAAATGTTCAAGTCTTTGCGAATATTACTGTTTGAATTACAACATAATAACTAAAATCATTATTTTTTATTAAATCTAATTTAATAATAAAATTTAAACTTAAAATTTTTATAAAAAAAAAATAGAAATAAATTGCATGTAATATATATTTTTAAAATACTGTAAAAATAATACACGAGGAACTTTTAATTAATTTTATAAACTTTTCGTACAAGAAAAATTGAAAATAAACCAAATCTAACCTAAAAATAAATAATAAAAAATATAAAAATATACATTTACAAACAACTTTACAAGAAACAAAATATCTTAGAAGTGTTTGTGTACAGAAAACATATTTTATAAATACTTGTATTGCGTAAATAAATCAGTTTTTCTATTTCTCTATTTTATTTACTTATTTCCACCTAAAATATTAATTAAATATAATTTTATAACAGAAACTCCCTCAAAGTTGAAAATTAAGATATTTTTACTCCAAAATTTGATAATAGACTAAAATAACATACATCATTGTATAAAATACTCATTCATCACTCAAAATCTAAAAAACTATTTATTAGCATCGATTATTTGCATTACTTAATTATTTAAAGGGAATTTTTAAAAGTTCTAAACACGATTCAAGTATTACCTTCGACATTGTAGGTCAATATTTCGCTGAATATTTCATGAGATAATTTTAGTGTTAGTAAAAATGATCGTCAATTTTAAAGTAGAAAAATTCGAAGCTAATAAATATATATAATATATTATACATACATTGTAGTTCTGTTAAAAATATAAATTAATATGCATCAGTAATACAATGTGTTGTAAGAAACTTTCCAGACATTCGCTATTGCATAAAAAGTGCACTATTAAGTTACTTCAATTTAATTTATTTAAATATCCTATGTGTAGTTAACACTGTAGGTAAATTTGAAGTTAAAAAAACAAAATTGGTCAAATATCTTTCACCCATCTATAAAAATAAATTTAAATCTATTATGTTTTTGTACTTTAATTGTATATAAATATAATAATAATAATTTACTTTGTAATAATATATAGATATATAAACTATAAATAATTTAAATAAAAATTTACAAATACCATATACATTTTAAAATTAATCCAATTATTATTTTCAGCCTTGACTTATCTTTAGATAATATAAATAATTTTAAATAAACATGTGATTAAAAATTAAAAATATAAACATCTAAAGAATTTAAATTCAACAAAATAAATGTATTTAAATTCAATAAATTATAATAATTATATTATTTCTAGTTATTTTATGATTATTCATATTTTATTAAAACGGCTAAATCACTAATAGTTTGATTAAATTTATAATACTTTTAGCATTCATAGATTCTTATAATTATATATTCACATATTTTTTTCCTAATATTTGTAATATAATTATTATGAAATATTATAGTTTATTTAATTTATTATTTATTATCAGAGTATTTTAATATTTCAAGTTTGATTAAACCAATAACGCGTTTGTTAATCTTATTTTATAACGATTCAATTTTTAATCGATCTAGCTTTATTATACATTCGAAATTAATGGTTTACGGTTTACATTGAAAATTCAGATATCGTGTATTTATGTCCCATTGCAAAACAATGTTTTAAGCACTTAGTTAAAGCAAAATCGAGTTTCACAAATTTAAAGTCTTATCCCTCGACAAAGTATGTTTTCATATTGACATTGTTCATAAGACCAACAATATAAATAATGTAAAGTGTACAAAGTTGGTGATTTTAGAAAAATATAAACCGTATAATACAAATCTATAACATTTACAACACGTGGTATAATATTCTTCCAACGATTTTATTTTATTTTTATCAAGATTGAAAAAAAAACTTGAAGCGTTATTTTTAACGAGATTTCGGGGAATCGGAGAAAACGATAACATACAAAATACCTATAATATGTAACATAATATACTAAATTGCATAAAATGTAGATACGTTTTGTATAAAATAATATTATAGTTTTGTATTTACAGACACGTGTTTTATTAAATTAACTACATTTTAACACCAACAATACAATATATAATGTTTGACGTGTCCAGTGATATAATATATTCCCGTGCATTACAGAATACGTGAAACATGAGTATTACAAAATTGTGTTTCACATTGAGTGTATTATATTGTTATTATATTTTAAATAAATAGTTTTTTCACCAATCATATGATTATCGATCATAAAAATATTGACTTGCAGCAGCCAACAAAAAATCTATTAACAACTTAACAAAATGTATTTTTCATTTAATATCACATAACAAAAATGTATAAGTCTCTAATGGTTAAATAGTAAATTTTGCAATTGCTTTTTACGAATAAACTAAAATTATGAGACTTATTTAAGTAAACAATATCCTAATAATATGTTTTATTGTTATTTATTTATTTTTTTCGAACAAAAAACTGATTTTAAAATTACAATGATATTGTTTATTTAAATATTCATACAAAAACTGCTTATGAGACAATATAATTTTTAATTAAGTTAAAGGTGACGTGAAATTTTACGGTAGACTAAAATATATGACATGCAAAAAGTTTATCGATTTTGTATAAAATGTAGTAATACAAATGAAAATATTATAACATAAGTATTATAACTGTTTATAATGTAAAATTATCCGATAAATTTAAATTTAAAAACAAAAAAAAAAACTAAGCTTATAAAACACGCATGACCACACCCGTGTAAACATGCAAACCATAGAAAATAATAAATATCTCCACCTGAAACTCTTCTCCACCTCGTAGGTAAACTAGTCGGTCACTACGGTATGTCTAAAATAATAGGTTAGTAAATGATTTATCTGATTAATAATTACATTAGAATAAAAAAAGTTAGGAAAAACACACTTGTCGACTGAATTAAATATCCTACAGGATCTTTTACACGCCTTGTAAAAAAATATTAAAATAAAAATTTTTAGTTAAAATACACGATAATCTTATTTACTTATAAATTTTATCCATAAAATATCATCGAATAAAAAAGAATAATAAAACAACCAATAAATATAAAAATTAATGAATGTAGTCAATTTAACCATGAATATTTATACTTTTAATTATGGTAGCGAATTGTAAAAATAGATGGACACGACGGAGTTGTTAACTCTATTTATATATAATGAATAAAAACCTAAAATATATTTAAAATAAAATAATATTATACAATTTATTGTAGGTAATATATAACATAATCTCTATTGAAAATATTAAATAATATTATTGGATTTATATACTGTTACACATATTATAATTAATTTAAATCAGTAAATATTATTATGTATACTTAATATAACAAATTAATAAGTGTATATTAAAATGAATTACATAAACAATACCTATATTGTTTCTTAAAGTTCCTGTATGCTAAAAAATTCTAAATTGCATATAAACTTGATTTTCTTAAGCAATTTTCTAATTTTTTGGCCCGCAATTATTTCAAATAATTAAATCTATGGTGATTTTATTAACATCGTTTTCATTTTTAGTAATAATTACATATGATTATGTTTTTATTTTGGAACATCAATCTAATACTTAGTCTTTATTAAAATATAATATCCCTTGTTAGGGATATATTGAATTGTGAACAAAAGCATTATTTTTTTGAATCAAAAACAGAATATTTTTTTTTACATTATATATTATCTACAAAGTTATCATAGTAAAACGGACAATGATATGGCACCATAACAACTGAAAAAAAGTGTAGCAAAAAAAAAAAAAAGAGAGTCTTATGAATTTAAGATGGATTTCTGACTAAAAGACATGTTCGTGTCAAATTCTAAGAATTATTGATCAATTCAAAGGATTAAATACATTAAAGGTTATCAGTATAACATTTATATCAAAAGCAAAATATTTTTATCACATCATATAATTTTAAATTACGTTTAAATTTGTATTCTATTGAACTTATTATTTTAATAAATGAAAATTTACATTGAAATTACGGCTTGATTCTCAAAGTTAATTTAATTCATAATTATTACATTGTATAAAATTAGTTAATATAATTATCTATTAATAAAAACTACACTTTTTATAATTTTACATACTTTTATCAATGGTGAAATCAATATAAGTTGACTTTGACTTAGGTATGAAAGGCTGTCCATAAATAAAATGTTACAAGAAACTGACACCGATTCAACAATCTACAAAATATCTAAATATCATCTTAGATACAAAATACTATCTTGTGCAAATCACACAAAGACAAAAAGGAAAATCAATAACTCAACAAAAAAAAAATAACTACTACATTCTTATTAAAATCCAAAATACTTCTTAAAAACAAAATGTTTAAATAAAAAATAATCTTTGGACTTACGGAATAATGCCAATTTTAAAATGCAACAAAAGTTCACACAGCTGACACATTCCAATCGATCTGTCTAATGCTTGATTACTACAACATAATAGTATCGGTATGATACAAATTTCATTCTCAAATAATATTCCAATCACAACTAACAGAAATCCAATAATTTCAGCAGTGTTCTTCTAAACCATCCCTGGTAACCAAAATAAGAGGCTTAAAAAATTGACCTAGAGACCTAGAGCAAACTAAAAGCAAAAACCATTTGAGATGCTATAATAACAATACCGCGTAATAATGTAAATGCAATTTAATCGTGTACCTTGTTTTTTCTTAATGTAACTTATTCTACACAGATGGATGGTTAAGTTCGTTTAAACAATAACAAGTACATTATATGTATATAATATTATTATATCATAAAATATATGTGCACTATTTATTTCACGGCGTACCGCGCACGCGAGTATGTATGCGAACCCGACCCCATTAGAGATATATGTTTCGTCATAATAACGATGTCATTAAAATATGACACTCGAAACCACTACAACACACACGTACACACAAACACACATCCTTGTCACTGGTAATAATAATATGTCGTACTGTGCTGTACTCGTACATTTTACATCGAATTAAATGAGAGGAAAAAACAAGCGTATTTACCACGGGCGTCGCGCGTACATGTGCGTGTGCAAATGTTGTCGTGACAATACGAAACATAAACACACACACAAGCACATGCACACGCGCACGCGCTCACTCGCTCAAGTTATGACAGTTAAACCAACACTACTCAACTTTCGAAAGGGGGTTGAAAGTAATAGGTAGGTACGACGGTGGTGAAGCATAATATATGCGCTGCCAACGTCACCGCTGCCGAGTGAATACGAGTAAATACATCGAATATAGGCGATGTGTACAATATACGCGTACAAAAAGACGGATGCAGACCGGGAAGAGAATAATCCTTTGCCTAGCTATGGCGTGACGGAGAGCCAGAGATACGAATTCTGAGATGGTAAAAACATATCTTCAAAATCCGAACTCTGGGACGTATTAGCGCTACCTGCAGAGAGTATTAGATAGAAGAATAGGCGTTTATTGTGAAATTAGTCTAACAATCGAAGTAAATATATGTTTGAAAACATTTCGATAGACCGCATTGAACCCTCAACCACGACATCAGCTATACCCTTAACTTTTGATAATATTATATTATACACGATAAGTCTCTAGTCTTAGTTGTTTTTTTTTTTTTTTTTATTATCATTAGTATTACGTGTGAGACAAATAAGATTGTATATTTTAATATTGACTGACAATTATTTCTTAGACAAAATGATATACTGCAATACTATTGCCCAAAAATATATATTCTGTAATAATATTGTTACAGAAAATATTACACATTAAAATTTTATTATTTAATAGGTTAAATTTGAAAAGGTTATTAAAAACATTGAACACAATAAAATATCTCCAAAAATGTGATGAGTTTTCCTGGTTTTTTTTTTTTTATTATTATTATTTTCATTATTTTCATAGTGCATACTTATATAAAATGTTGTATGCTAATTCGATCGAGTGAAGTGATTCGAAGACACGGTAGCTAAATAAACTGAGTATGAGCGATGAGAAAGGACGGATGGTTAGTGAGTGCAACATAGTAGAGTAAGTAGGGTTGGGAAATTGCCGAAAATCCCAAAGAAAAGAATGAGAGAAAAATCGTCACGATAGGAGATAAAATTCAATATTCGTTCGTCGTCGTCTAATCAATTATTTACTAGATTTTTCCCGACATAAACGAATAAACTCCTTCTACATTTTATACCCGACCATCGCCACTTTCGAGGTGACGCACAAATACTGCACAAGAATAGATTTTATTTTAACGTCATGTATAAAACAAAAACACAAAACACACGTCGTGTATAATTTGTCACGCGCGTGAACAAAGATCCGATTGACAAAATTATATATAATGCAATTTTATTATTCAACATTACTATAGTATACATATATCGTTTAATTATATGTAAACAAACTGGTTTGATTTTAAAACAATTTGATATATTATTTTCACATAGCTAGAGAAATAATTATAAAAAATATTGATATAAAATAAAGTTATTATTATTAAATCAATAATTGCTCTCCTTTCAGTAGGTAATATAAAAGTATAATTATTTTTATAATTTTAAAATTTTAAAAAATCTGTAATTATAAGATATTAGTGATCTGATAAGTGATTACACGGTATTTTTCTCCTATTTTAAATAGTTTATGGTCAATAAAGTGGTTATATTTTTTATTAAATAATGATAATATAATATTCAATTTTTTTTTTTTAATTTTGTAATATTGGTATATATTTGTTTTTGATTATAAATTATATGTATGCATTTTTTAAATTTTATTCACTTCATCGAAATCATAATATTCTAAATTTTCTTCTAAAAATTAATATATTCAGAGTATATTATTTGCATAAAGCAATTGTAGATAATAATAATTTATCTTTGAAACTTGCCCTTAAAAGTCCTTACTGAATTTAACATAAAAATATATTTTAAGCAAAGATCAAATTATAACATACCTAATAATAAAACAATTTGTATGCATAATCCATTTGCAATAGCTTCACTTAACCATAGTATTCGTGTAGAAAATATAATGTATTACGAATTTGAGATAATTCGATTTTTTTTTCAACTAAACCCCTATATATGTGTAAAAATATTAATATTATTTCAGTACGGTAAGATCAATATTACATTACTTTATAATAATATAATGGACTCCGTGTAGCTTTTTCCCACTCTAAATAAATGTAACGTATCATTTCAGTCATAAATCAATCAAAATAATGTAAAAAATTTCACATCATTATATATATATATATATATTTGTTTGAAGTTGTATAATATTTTTATTCACAATATGTTGCATTTACCTTAAAATACGTGTAGCTATATCTCTAACAACACATTAACGAAATATATGTAATTATTTAATGATATTATTTTACACGTACCCAATTAGCAAGAATTTACACACATTTAGTCTTAGCGTAAGTGTTATCTAAAGTTTACAATTAGTGAGATCAGTGACGTATTTTATACCTAACTCAATTCAATATTCTACACGTAATTAATGTGAATTTGCACAATACCGAAATTTGCTGATCTAAAAATAATTTTACAATTTCGTCATATGTTACAAATCTCATTGTTAAACTGTAGGCAGCTTGTTAGATATTATTAAAACACTCCTTGATTTAACAGGACCTTATTTTTTCCGATAGAGTTTTCTTAAGTTTTTTGTCTTACATTTATATATGTATTATTTATTTTATTATTTTATGTATCATATATAGTATATAAATAAAACAAATACTTAAGATATTTAATATTTGAAATCGTTTAATACTGGTATTAACTCTTTATTACTTGTTTTCTAAAACCGGAACCGGAACGAGATCCTTTTAATAAAAAAATTAATTGCTGAAACAAGAACCGGAACCAAAATAAAACAAAAGGTACCAGTCCTTGGTTTCAACAATATTCTGCTTCTGAACATGAAATTTAAAACAATAAATATTATTATTTAACCATTAAATATCCTGGATTAAAAAAATTAAAAAAATATATATAATATATATATATTGAAAATACAGTATAAATCATGATTAAACACTCTTAATTTTATAGCATATTTTAATTCATTAAATTAGAATAAATAATAATGGTCACTATACCTTATCACGAATTTTTTTGCACTATGGTATGAATGAAATTACTTGTGTGATGCATAATGACCAATACAATCAAAAATCAATTTTACTTGTTTTTTCAAGCAATGGAGTGTTGTCAATTGATAACTTTTCTGTTTGTGCTACCTTATGTCATTAAAAACAAGCTTCCAAATACTTATTATAAATGATTAATTAAAAGATTATAATTTATCTAATAAAGATGAAAAAAATTAATCAGGTTTTCTTGAAACAATAACGGGCTACAGTCATTTGGTCATCTGAAATTGGTCATTTGATAAATTGATCTTTTGAAAATTATTTATTTTCAAACAATATAATGTTACATACAAATTGTATTTTTTCGTAATTGTTCTTAAAACAACATATAAAAATATGTGTAAAAATTATTATAAATTACGAGTTATCCCTGATATTTATTATATTTATCAATTAATTTTCTATTTTTAGATATTTTAGATATTGCATTTATTTTCTCAGCGGTGTCGTTATATTTTTTCCTTTTTTTAGAGATTTCCGCTCCAATACAATATTGGACTATTTTCAAACGGTTTAGCCTGACAGTTTAAATTTGTACACACTGTTATTCAACTTATTATCGCAAAATGTATAATAATGATTATTGTCCATTTTTACCTATATATAGCGTTATTAAACCAATATTCATGTTTTGCGATAAAAACATACTTCGGCCAATTTATTAAACAGCCAATTTACCAAATGACTAATTTTACCATGACAAATTGACGTAAACTCAACCATAGCTATTACATTTATACTATTATTATATATTTTACCATACTGATATTTACTGGCAACAATAATATAACGTTCACTCTATAAAATATGTTTAAATAACTTTAAAATAAATAATAATAATTTAGGACTGAAAGGGTTAAATTGTTTAGTGACATAATGATTTACTCGTTTACAAGTACACTACTTAAGATCACCGGTAAACAAATACAGTTTAAAATCTATTGATGGTATTATTAAAAATAAATTATAATCAAACGGTAACTCTTATTATAGTAATAAGTTACAGTCATCTCGGAATTGTGAATGAGATACTTAGCAGTTAACAGAAACTTTTTATGCGTCTTAAAATTAAATCATAAAAAATTTACATTGAATAATGAGTAGTGGTTTAATAGCGGTATAATATTTAAAACCCAAGAACCGTTTTATTATTTTTTTTTTGGAAGTTCAGTTACTCACGATCAAATTTCCATTACGTGCTATTCGTTGAAGAACGATTATTTTTGCTTGGAACACGTTGGTCTACTCAGATTTTTTCTCTCAAAAATCAGACTATATTTTAATATGCTTGATAATTAAAATTATTCGAAGTATTCTCTACTGCAGAACGGAGAGAATAATTTATTTTAATTTTTTTAAATTTGCAGTCAACTCATTTTTACAGTCGAGAGAACCTACGGAAATTATACGCAATAACAATCGAATCTTCTAATCTATCCAGCCCAAAAATATTTATTTAAAATAATATATATATTCGAATAAATAATTCGATTTAATCCGATTGTCAGACAGTAGAATATTCTTAGACACTGTATGCTGGTCAATATTATGCTTCGCTATATGTTTTCTATAATATCATGTCATATGCAAATCACTTAGTTCATAGCTACTCGTTCAAATAAGAGATTCAATTGGTACATAAACTGATGTAATTTATATTATATACAAAGTGATTCATTAAGCATGCACATTTCCAATTTTATCATTCAACTATACATCTAAAATATTTAAATACTGGCTTTTGCAATTACTAAGTATACTTAATGATCATAATTTAAAATATTTAGATTGTGTTTATTACCGTAATATATTAATTTTCATGCCACATGACTATACAAACTTCTGTTTTTTTTTAAACGAGAACCGTCGTTTTTTATTTTAAACGATTATGCGCAAAATATTAATTGGTTGTAATATCTCATCTAGTACTTATTAATTATTAAATTCAAACGATGTTCACCAACCGTATAAAATGCTTATGAATTAATATTGATAATAATAATATATTTTCAAATACTCATTCGTACAATATTCCCATATTATATATCTACGTACTATCGTGAACCATAATAATTATCCTTGATAGAATATTATATAAAGTTTAGTTTACAGGAACTACTTACTTATTCGAATTTATTCTTATTTAGATATAACAATATCTTCAAAATAATCATTTAATAAATAATGTATACAGTAAAAAAAAAAAAAAAAAATGTTTTAATTTTAAAATTGTTACTTTAATTTATCATCACTGAAATCTAAACATGATCATAATTCATTATTAATAACAATAATAACTAATAAGATACATTTAGATTATAATAGCACAATTATTTGTGGTATTAATTTTGATTACACCGGTGGCCTAGATAATTATTGAATAAAAAAAAAATCGAAATAAAAACGATTTTACAGTCACTGTTTGACGATTGATGCGCGCGCACGCATCGACATTTGGCTATGTTTTTCGACATCGAATCATCGTAATGATATAATACCTAATACTACCTATATTGCTCTGTTATGATATCATATCGACTGGTTTAGGTTAGGTGAATGCCGCTATACACAGCGGGTAATTAATATACTATTATAATATTATTAGATTCATCTTAACGAACGGTCGGTCGTAGTTGCCAAAATAGATAAACGCGTCATCGTTTTTTTCTTCTTACACGCACGCGTTGGATCTACATTTAAGGATACAAAAAAAAAAACTACCGCTTCGTTTCAAGCTTTTGGAACGGGTCCACAGTATGAAAATTCGCTAGAAATCAGCCCGCGCCTGTAATTCGATACAAAACAATAGATCAGTCTGTTTACTTAGGACGGTAAAATTTGATTGTGGACCAACAATGTTTTTACATTATATACGCACGCGAGAAAAACTCTAAAATACACTCGTCAGGTATTACATTATATTATGCGGGAACGCATTTTCTATACCCGAAACCCTGTCTAAAAAAAATAAATAAATAAATCACTCATAATGCCACGAGTCGTGACCTGCAATACCCGTCGTACACGGAGGCGACGGTGAAAAATTTTAATATCATAATATAATATAATACATTTTTAAATTTACAATATAAAGTATAATAATATACAACGCATCCGCCTCTCGGTCTCGGTGAATCCACCCGCAAACTTTGACGACAGCAATTTTATTTTTACTTAAATAAACGTTAACCCGTATTTCATGAGAGATATAGTACATGTGGCTTTAATAATAAAAAAAAAAAAAAAAAAAAAAATAGAAAAATGAAAACGATATGTTTAAATTACAATTCAAAATATTTTGGTTAGGTGATCCTAGCATGAGTTTTTTTTCCGATTGACAGTTGCGTAATTAGTAATTATAAATTAATTTATAAAATTCAATAAAACAAAATGATGTGGGAAAGGCTTTTTAATACTAGAAGTACACTATTACAGTTAAAATAAATAAAATCGAAAAAAATGACATCCGTTTTTTAACGTCTTTAGTACTTATTGATTATTTCAATTTTTTTTTTTTTTTAAACGATTTATATCTATGCTTGTATGTTTTAATACATTATTTTTAAAAATAATCAGTCATTATCTTCAAAATCTACTTTCAATTATATAACTTATTCTTACATGCTGAATTCAGGAATACAAGAGTATAGTCTGCTCTTAACAACTGCTATAGATGTCGATAATAATATTTTCATTGTTAAACATTTTCGGGATTGTCGGTTTAGGTTTTTAAAAATCCATTCACATTCTGTGTCTCGTAAAAATATTTCACATCACTGGGGCCGATCTTCTGCCATTTGTTATTTTCGATTGATTTTTATTTTATTTTCCTCCACCGATCTAGTATAAAAATATAACACAACAATCGAGTGAATTTAAATTTTTATGTCCATACAGATCTTCAATACTGGTTGTTTCGTGTCAATAGCCAATCATTTCGGGGCACCAGTCGTCGGTATTACCTCAACCAGTCTCTATCCATGGTTCAGCGGTATGGTTGGCGACGTAGTGATGCCGTCTTATGTGCCGGTAAACTTGTTACCGTTCACCAGTCGAATGATATTTGCTGAACGCTTGATTAACTCCATGATTCTGATAGCGATGAAAACGTATTACAAGTTAAGATACGAGCCGGCGGTAAGAATGATATTATTATATTATGTGCAAACGTTAAAGTGATATTGTTATGATGTTATATTCATGGGATTTCAATTTAAAGGCACTGAAAATCCACTAAACGTTTTCTTAAAAAAATGTCTAAACATGCTTTACAGAATTTTTATAAGCCATTTAAAAACGGAATTATTATTTTTGCTTGTTGTATGAAAAAATATAAAATAAATATTTAAGTAATAATGTATTATTATAATACTAGAAAAATTCATAAATAAAATGCTAATTCAAAAATAAGAAAAGTTATGGGAAATATTGAGATCTATAGAAATTTATAGAATTCTATAAAAGGATTACCCATACGTGGTTTTCGAAAAATGGACAATTCTGTATAACAATGAAACATTATTTTATTGTTTTTATTCTTAAATCGATTGTTATTTAATTTGTCGTTATTTCATATTTTATTATTATTGACAATCAAACACTATAATTTTAAAATAGACATTCAATCCTGAAAACTCTACAGCCGGTCATGAAAATATGATTAAAAATAAGATGATTTGTGTTTACGAATCTATATTATTTACTATTTACCAGCACAAATAAATATTTTCTGTGGTTTTTATAGGCTCAAGCAATCGTCGATAAATACTTAGGAAAGCTTAATGGTGGTACAGTGTCCGAATCCTTGAAAAATGTGAACGCCGTCATCATGAACACACACTTCGTGTTTGGAGACTCCCGACCACTACCACCAGGTATTATTGAAGTCGGAGGGTGCACGTATAAGAAACCAATACCCTTGCCGCCAGTGAGTACCTATCTATAATATAATTTATAATAATAGATCAACACTCGTTGTGGTGCTCGTATGATTCAAATGTGACGTTTGAATCTAACATTATGAACAAATTTTTATCGACCTAAACGAAAAATCGAAAATGTGAATTTGAACATTTATTGAAGAAATCAGTCTTAAACAAAATAAATAATTTAATTTTAGACTATTTTTTTTACTCTAATCTGGTGATGAATGTAATAGTTTTATAATGATGAATTGTTTTGTTTTTTTTTTTTTTGTTTTTTAGTATGTGTGTATGACGTATGTCTTACATTACCTTTAGCAGTGGTAAAAATGCTACAAATTTAAACTTTGAAAATAATTTCTATCATAATACAACAATGTTTTATACTCAATACTCAAACAATTTTTATTGTTTATTCATTAATGTATTTATCATACATATTTGATTCGTGCCACTAATAAATTATCATTTTCTATACAAAATGAAATTTTTAAAATGTTTAGATCAATTTTAAGTTATTTATACCGTACCAAGCTACGTCAATATTGGCTTATAATTAAATAACAGCAAAGAATATTATATGAAATAGTTTTATAGGTTAGGTCATTTTTATTATTTAATAATATAGGTATAAAATTTGTTTTTAGTAAAAATCAGTTCAATCTAGTGTATTACTATTGATTATAGAATAGACTATTCTAAAAAATTTTTTACTAATAGCTACATAAATACACGATAAGATATAAATAAAGACTGTTTTTGCTCAAAAATTTTATATGTATTGATACAATTATTAAGTATTTCTTTAAATTCAAGTTTAAATAATACAACTTATTCTTTACAGTGATTTACTTTATGACAAGGTTAGCACAACACACTTAATATAGCGGCAGCAGCTTCTCTAATTTTGTAACATTGGGTATTTTTAATTTTTCTTTTCAAATGACAACTCGTTTATTTTTATTTAAATTTCTGAAAATCTTGGTTTCTTAAATATTAAAAAATTTATAAATAGGTATTTAAATAAACAAGATATTTATAAATATTTCGGAAACAGGTAAAACTTTAAAAAAAATTATTAATAATATAATTAACGATTGTTAACCAAAGTCTTATCATTTATAGTATTTAATACATACACCTACTAACTAAAATTTTCGAAATGCATTATATTTAAAGTATAAGTTCAATAAAACTATATTCTGTAAAATATCTTCATTACAATAAATATTTAAAATCTGCTGTGGAAAAGAATTTAATTATACAAACAAGAAATTCAAAAAAAAAAAAGTTTTACCTATAATATGGATATAAATATATTATCTGGCTGTACTTTGAATTTAAAATATTTACTATTGTATGCCTATACATAAAACAGTTTTTGCTACATGAGACAGAATATTTACTACGTAATATATGTACAGGTTTTTTTAAAACAAATTCTATTTGTTTAAAAATAACTTATGAATGTCAGTTTCATATTTTTCATTCATCATAAATTTCACACGATGTGGAACAAAAAATTTTATTCAGATATCAATATGCTTTTAGATATTATAGTAAATAAATAAACATTATTCGTAGATGTGTATGACGTTGAAAGATATTTTATATATTATTCGAGCACGATACGATGTGTGCTATTGTTTCTTAGTTTCACACATTTTTAGTAAAAATGAAATATTGATAGAGCTATTCAATACTTTGATGACATGCTAGGTTATTTCACAAAATGTCGATCAACTGCTATGCTAACCAAACTTCTACTACTTAAAAAATTATAATTAATTTACTATTCGGTCAAAATTCAATTTTTATAGTAAAATACTTAAAAATATATTCTGCTTTAGTAGGTATATGAAATTAGAAATGTATGATATTATTAAAAACGTACAAAATTAAAAAAAAAAAACAATATTAAGATAAAAATATTAAAAATATACCAAATTATTTTTAAAAATATTGTTTTCTAGTAATTTCAAAAATAATGTGTTTTACCTTTAAAAGACTCAGCATGTATAGATTTTATTCGTCGTGTGAGAGAATATTTAGACTGATTGAAAATGAATTTTTTTTATGTTTTTCGTACGATTCGACGACGGTATTCAATTTTAGTTTATTCTAACGACGGAAACAATATTAAATAATATATATGTATATAATTTTGGGTCTTCGTTTTATATTAGATTCTTTCAAATGAAAATAGTTTTTTTCTTTTTATAACCGAAACATGGAGATCCTATAAAAGGATTGTACTCTAAACCCTTAGATTTTCATGGCTGATTTTAAAAGAGTTGATTAAACGAACTTCAAAGAATAGTAATCTTTATTCAAAGCTCAGGCATAAATAAATACACTCATATTTTTATAGTATTATTTACTAATGAAAAAAAAAGAAGAATACCCAATTTTCTGAAACAGGTAATCTGAGTTGTAGCTTACATACCTACCTCCTACTCTATTCTGATACCGATTTAAAAACACTTTCAACAAAACTATAATTTTATTTTTATTATTAAGATAAGCATAAAACTATAGCTGGGACATTGGCTGACATTTTTAATTATATATCAATATTATTTTTCTATATTTATATAATAACAATATTATTGGTTACTATTTAATGCAATAATAATAATAATAATAATAATAATAACAGTTTTGAATATTATTTTTACAATAAATTACACTAAGCTAATTTTATTTATTCTAATATATTTCTATAATTATTTGATATATTCTATTATATTATATTTTGCGTTAACGATTGGTATTTAGGGATACTGCTGTCTTAAAACTTTATGATATTCGACAAAATAAATATACTTTTAATTTATAATAATAGTCTTAAAAACATTACAATCAATTAAAATGGAACATTTAGCTTTTATTAAAAGAAAAAACTGATTAGTTAATAATAATATTTTATTCTATTATTATCTATTCATAGAATATTAAATAATTATAAATACAATTTATATCAGACTCAATTAATTGAACCTAAAACTCTACATGAAATCATACATTAACTACTAGAAGCTAATAAAATATTTTTATATTATATCAGTTTAATATCTTAATTTTTGTATATTATTGACTTTGCAGTATTTTTTAAATAAATTGAAATTTAAAAGTAATGCTTCATAATAATTATTGTGATTATAGGTGCATAACTAATGAAAATACTATCTTTAAAATGATTATAATAAGTAATCACAAACTCCTTAAATTCATTACAATAAATACAATTTAACTCTCTTACTTGTTAATTTATTATTCCAATATTTTTCAAATTATTAAATCAATTTTTTAAGTACCTAAAACTTTAGAATACATAGTTACTGAAATATTATTTTAAAACACCTTATTTTTTACAATTTATGTACTCATAGCATTTATTATAAGTATACATTTTATTATGTAATGCAGTTAAGAAATAACTTAAGACCCTTGTAATTATGTTGGTATGTATTCAAATTATATAGTTTTACCATGAAACATATTATTAAAAAACAAAATATGTTAACATTTAAAAGAACGTGTACCTACATATTAATTACCATAAAAATATAAGATATATTAAATCAATAATATAATTTATTATTGTACTTCTATGTCAAAATAATAAAATGTACTTTGGACAACAGATAACGAATAGTTGTATGATGTGTAAATATAGGTTTATGACTTGAAGTTTGACTATTGGCGATTTGATTAATTTGTACACAGTTATTATTATCTAGCTGTTATTAGAATGTGATCAATCTCGTCATGACATAAAAAAACCATAATTTCATAGATAAACCATCAACAAGTTCGTTAAAGTGTAACTTTGTTCGATAAAATGAGGAAAATTCATTAAACGAAATCGTTTTAGTTAAAAAAATATAATCATTTTCATGAGTTCACCGGTAATAGTATTGTAAATTGTAATCAACCGAAAGTTTATACTTATTCGCCGTTAAGAGTGTATACAGAATTACTTCTGTAGGCCATTTAAAAGTAACAATATAATCGTTTGATATATTATTCGCTATTTAAACGATTTATATCTCATGCAGTTTCACAACGTTTAATTCGAAAAATTAAGTGTTAAGTCGTTGACATGACGACACTCATTTTAAAGAAAATAATGATAATACAATTACACAAAACTATATAATATCCATCTTACTCGGAGAGCTGTAGAGTATTGTAAATAAGAAAAAAATATCTAAATTAAAATATATAAAATTAAGATAAACATTAGTTGTTTATTATACTGTTTGTAAATTGGGTAATAATTATACGAGTAGTCATTGTCATCGTCTCTCGGATGGTTTCATCGTGTTTTCCTTTAAATCTTCAAACTCTATAGCGATAATCCTTCACGTTTCTTTTACATGAGTTTGTTCTCAAGAGTCGTAATTTTTTACTTTTATTCCTTGTTTCCATCAAAACCCCGTTGTTATATTTCACTTTTAATTGCACCTGTGACATTTATTCTTCTACAACATCGTTAGAACATTTTATCTTTTCATTCGTTCTTTGTCGATCGGACATCGTCATATGTGTTGCTTACATAAATTATATATGTACGTTGATTTCTGTTTTTTATTCGCATACAGCATGTCACGGTTGATCCTTAAATACAACTGTTTCAATGATATTTATCCTTCTCAAGAATACACAAACAGCCATCCATACTATTTGTAGATTTTTCCAGCACAATCCGACAATAAATCTAAAATGTCGACGAGAATTCATTATTTTACAAGTCACCCAAAAAATTGGTGCACAGAATATTCATATCGATTCGTCCTCGTGTAAACCAAGCCCAAACATATTTTATCCTATCGCTGCAAACCCCTTGCGTTGTATGCATTTTTCGCTGCAATGACATTGTTTCATAATTCAAAAGTTAAAAGAAAGTTACAATTGATGCTTTGTAGATTGGAAGGGTGTTGTGGCGATGTTCTTGAAAATCCTTGCTACTTGAAAACGAATCTATTTTCGATTGTTTAGGCTCTCTTTCTAAAACGTTTTTCTATACAGTATTTGTTTTATAGTACACGTATGTATACAATAAACATTGAATCAATGTTTTTGTTTTTTTTTTTGTCATGTATAAAGAAGTGTATCTTACTATAGATAATATCATTGAAATATTACACCAATGTCCAATACCTTTTCATGGATAAGCGCATATCTTTAAACAGGAATTGGAACGATATGTTGCCGAAGCCCAACGAGGTGTCATTTATTTTTCACTGGGCTCTATAGTGAAAAGTTCATCAATACCAGACGCTCAATTGCTGGCATTGCTCCAGGTGTTCGGCCAACTGGATGGCTACAGAGTACTTTGGAAATGGGAGGACAATCCTCCATCGCCAAAAATCCGTCCCAAAAATGTCATGTTTATGCCGTGGATGCCTCAGTTTGACGTACTCAGTGAGTGAACGATTAAAACAGCATAATTGTTTTAAATAAAAAATAATACATTTAAAAAATTGCCTCTTAAAAATTGTGATGGTGGTAGTAGTGAATATATTGTATTTTCGATTGAATCGCACAATATAAAAATACGTATTAAAGACACTTCAAAGTAGCCTAGAACCTACCATATGTGCAATATTCAATCACTCAAATATAGCATATGGTGTTCATAAAGCGTTTTTTAGAGGATTTAATGTAAACAATTTTAATGAAACGTAAAATTAAAATATTTAAATAACAGTTCAAAATATTTTACAGTTTAACTCAAATGGTCCTAAATCATCGCCCATGTTGGTTATTGCGTAATTACAAAATCACATTAATTAATACGTGTTGACCTAGTTTGGTTATTTCTGTTTCTAATGCAATTTTAAAGCTAAAACACATAAAATCGAAAAAGAATAGTACACATTTTTCATATTTTTACTCTTTTTTTAAACAGCTTCAACTTTTTTGTTGTACCTATATTATTTTTAAAAAACTTGTTTTCATCATCTGAGACGCCAAAAAGTAATTTTTATTTCGATTATCGATGCGTTACGTAATCTCGTTAGTTGTTACTACTATTATTAGTAGCACCTAAACTTGTATCTATTAAATTACATTGCACTGCAGTACACTACACATTTTTGATAATCTAAAAAGAAATAAAGCAATATAAAACTAACATTTAAGGATTTTTAAAATAAAAAATAGTGATCATCGCTTATTTTAAAATACATGGATGGGTGTGAGCTGTGAGACTACCATTTAATAGCATTTCCTTCTCAGGAATTTGTATTCTGTATTTAATACAGAATCACGTAAAATTGAATATATGTTTTTATAAAAAAAAGTATTTTGTTTATTATGTTCACACGTACCGCCATTTAATGAGTTCAACTCGTGTAATTTTCGAAGCAAATCTGTTAAACGATCTCGGTTTACGATATCTGTGAAAAGCTATATCACCAATAAGTATAAGAATATTATTCAGATTACGAGCAATGAACACAAATAGGCGATATAACAATACATCAAATTAAACGCTGACAAGATGTATTTGACACGAACAGAAAGCACTGTCGCACTTCGGCAAAAAGTGTTTTTTGTTAATTCAATTGACTGTTTCTACAAATTGTTGTTTTCTGTGTCACAACTACAATAATAATATATTGTTTATTTCTAAAATATTTTATATTAACGTATTTATGACTTTCATGTAACGATTTTTAATTTAATTAAAATGCTAATTTTATATATATATATACTCGTATTATTCATAATAAATACAAAATAGATAGATCAATATAACATGTTCAAAGTTATAAAAACGGTAGACGGGTTTACCAACGGTGTTGTATAAATAAGTATCCATGATAAATATAAACATAATATTATGAATTAGTACACAATTGTCTATAATATAAGCAACTTATGCACGGCCTCTAAACAAACCACTAGGTATTGTGCGCCAGCAATTCTCGTCGACTAGTTCGTGGTATACACAGTCGTCCCGTCGGATGCTGGAGTCCTGTTAGGTTATCATGTACTATGTGATCACCAACTACGATACCAACTTTAACAACTTTCTGCGTCAGGCTGTTTCTAAACTTAAGACCCCTTTCACTAACAATATTTCATACCACCATTCAAACTATAATAATAAACACTGGTCACTAAAAATTTTTATCTGTATTGTAATAATTATTATACCTGACAATATAAATGCATAACCGGGTTCAGTTGTGCATTTTTCGATTAACATTGCTCGACCACTTCTACCTCATTTTGTTTTCCTATCCATAAGTTAAAATGTATATTTGGTTCACTTAACTCTAAAACACTCTAATTAGTTAATTAGCATTGCCGCTGATTATTAATTTGTATGTGGAACACAAACATTGCGAATATGTACCTATACAATTCAATTAAACGGATAACTACCTACTTCGTTTGACACATCAATATACGGTTAATAAATTAACTTTCTACCTATGTAAATAATTTCAAATAGCCTCATTACATATAAGAAAAAAACTCATGACTTGTAGCAAAAATCTCAATGTAGAATAACATGGCATCGATTAGTATAAAATAATAGTAAATAATTATACAAAATGTATTTATGTTATACATTACGAGAGTAAAAATTTTATTTTGTTTACATGTACAATTTAAAATATAATCTAGAAATAAAAATAAAAATTTAATGCAATTTATAATTTTAAATGTCTATTGTAATTGATCATTTATGAAAATATTAAACACTAAAATTCCAACGGATGATTTGCTAGCTATGTTTAATTTTTATATTATTCATACTATTATTATTATCATTATTCGTACATAGAAATAAAACATTTTTTGAAAATGTAATAGCAAAATTATTTCAGTTTTTGTACACAAACACAGTTTTTTTTTTTTTTAAATTATTTATTTGACTATACCAACCGGCCAATTCGTGAATTATAAATAAGTACCTGTTTATAATTTAATATTAATATTGATTATTCTAATTAAATAGTCTATATTGTCGCTTAAAACTATAAAAACACGATAATCATCACGTGTTGTACTGAGTTTATACCTACTTATCTATCATTTATATTTTATATTAACATCATTATTATCCAAAAAACCTAAACACTAATCATTTCGATCATCTGTTAATTATTAATTACCAAAACACATTAATTAATAGTAAAAAGTTACTTTTATTACATAGATTTCGATCATTTTTATAAAATAATAAAATTACAGTTATAAGCGACAACTAAATTATCCAATTTAAATAAAAAATACAGGAATTGTAAACAAATATGAATACTATAACCCCATGTTGAACAATAATACCTTATACCTAATTAACGTCTTAATTTAAACAATTTACTTCTTTAATTATTATTAACATTTATTACATAATGAATTAAAATGAAATTGTAAACTACAAATTTTTATTTAATTTTCAATTTATTATTTATTACTTAATTTAGATATCCAGTATAAACTATTAATATACTGGATTTTTATCTATTTAAATTATGAAAGTAAATATTATAAACATTAACATCCCAAACTAAGATTTTGTATAGCAATACGCTAAAAAAAAAAAACTTTTTTAAATAATACAACATCCAAATAATAATATTACAGAGCAAATTATATTTTGAAATATGTAAGAAAATATATTTAATTATAAATTATATCTAGATATCTATGTATCCATTTTATGAGCACAAAATACTAAAAAAAATAAATGTCAAAACATGTATTTAATAAAAAATACTGAATAATTACTAAGACACTCAGCTGTATAGTAGCCCTGTTTCTGGTATATAGGTATTAGGTACCTTGTCATTGAGTAAGCTACTGGCTACTATAATAGATATGTAAAATTCAATGATAATAATTACATAACATGTGCGGCTATTCACAGAAATATTATAATTTAAGTTCTGTTTTTTTTATTGTATTTAATAAAATTCTAACGCTATATTTTCTTTTGATACTTAAATATTGTTTTATTTTTAAACGATTTTTTATAAAAAACTAATTTTTATTTAATAGGGGCCATGTGCCTGTACTCAACGATCCTTTTACTAATGACCGTATTCTATAGTCTAAACTGAAGATAATGATGTCCGGTGTGGCAGTACCGACCGGTCACTCTTATCTACAGTTATATAACAATAGTATCTTATTTATACACTCACGGTAATGAACATTATATTCATTACATACGAAAAACAGTTCTGAACAGAGATGGTGTGTCAACCTCTAATTAGGTTTATTTTATAATTTATTAATATATTTAAATAAAGATAAGTAATTTTGTTTTATTAGTTTTACAATAGTTTTGACTAATTTTTTCAAAATATATTTATTATAGGTACGTTTATTATGATTTATAATGATTGGTGCAATAAATATTGCTTAAAATTAGTTGAAATATTTTGAAAATTTTACTGTACCTATGTAGAAAATAATACTTTATGTAATCCTGAAAAATTGAAATCTTTCGATTAATATATATTTTTTTAATTACTACAAATTAATAAATTAAATCGTTTTTCGTTTAAATATTTATTTCATAAAATTCAGAACTTCGTGTATCGTGTGAATGTACTTTAACCATATTTAAATTGCTTTAAGTACAATTTATGAGATATACCGTTTTAAATTTTCAAATTATTTAAACAGTTAAAAAATGTTTGTCAACATATTTTGAAGAAAAATTAGAATAATTCGAAAATTTAAAATAAACTTTTAGATTTAAAAATTTATTTTCAGCAATTTCTACAATACAAAAGTATTTTCAGTAATATAGTTACGAAAGTCTTACGTTAATAATCATTACCTACTGAAAAGTAAATAAGATCTATAAAAGTTCATTTTAAATTTATTTCAACTTCTGTAGTGAAAACTTGGGAAACTTAATTAATTCATTATACAAATTAAAGAGTAATTTAAAAAAAAAGTCATTCAAGTCAAAATGTGTAATGACAGTTATTATTATAATTGGTATTATTACCTATTATCAACGAAAATGAATATTAAAACGATTGTAATAATTATCGTCAATCTGAAAATAATAATATTATCATTGAAAAACATATTATTTTCAAAGTTATCAATACTATTTTACGTCTTTTACCATTATATAATATACTATCGTTATTACACAGATATCGGAAATATTTCATAAAAATATCGGTTAGCTAGTGTTTCTTGCCAAATCGTGTTAATTATCATTTATCAATAATAATTAATTATATATGTAAAAAAAAAAATAAAATATAAACCATAAAAAATATTTCATTTTTTTATCGTATTTTAATTCGTTGAAAACACATTATATTGTACAATACTTAATAAACGTAAAAAAATCACAATAGTCATGAACCCTGTATCATACAATATGTCTACAGGAAAAGGGGAAAACACCAGTCATGTATCACAGAAACATACAGTAATATAATATAACAATAACTATATACGAATATATGTTTTCATAACGAAAGTATTACTATACTTATGTTCGTGCTCGGTTTTGCTTACATCTCTCAGTTTTAGTGTAAAGCATAATAATTATTGTTTGAACATTAATTTACGGAAATATAGAGATGTGTATAATGCATTATATTTACAATACAAGCATAAGTCAAATTTTCATCAAATCATATTTCAAAACCAACATCCTAGACAGGCAAACAAATTAAATGACAGTTTAATAAAAAGCATGATAATGTGTGGTATATAATTTATTTTCGTGATTACTGTCAACGTGTAATATCGAAAGTTGATGACTAATGGGTAAAGTTTGTTAAGGTAATGCTTTATTTTTTTATTTGTGGTAAAAATGTTTCGTTTTTATATATATTTATTTCGTATAATTCTTATAATTATAATTTGAAATAAATCAAAATTGTTTAGCTTTTTTATTTATAAATAAATGCCTTTTCAATTATTCCAATTTTTAAAACTTTGTTATAATGTTATTAAATTACGCAATAATAGTAAACAACTTTTTATTAAATTATTGCAAAATGAAGAATAAATGCAAGTAATACCTTATTTATATTACTTGATATTATATACAATAAACTGTGTTTTTATTTTAAATGAAAGAAAAATTAATAAAAAAAAAATTCTCAGAATCAATATTTATACTTTACACACAATTAATTATTTATTATAAAGCACTACATAATATATAATAATATAATAATCAAACTCCATATCAATTTCCAGAAATAATATTGAAATAGAAATATTTATAATTAAATATAAACTCTCTTCGATCTCCATTCTCCCATTCTCCATAAATCCTTCATATAATTATGAACAAAAAAATTTATCATTCTAACTATGATTATGATTTATAAATATAATTTAATCTGATATACCGATTTAATTAATAGTTTTATTTATGCGCAAGCAAAACAAGTAACTGATATTTCAATACCCAACATAATATTAATATAATATCGTTTAGAATACGACGACATAATTAATTGCACAATCAGTGTAAATATTATACATAATATTATATGAGTCTTACATGAACGAATAAATGTGTTCAATCACTAACTAACAATGTATATTATTTCAAACGTTTCAATAGAATAAACGAAGACCGTAATTTAATATATTATAACTCCATTTTATAAATTTTATTTAACTTGGATCAAAAAAAAAAAAAAAAAGATTATATTAATATATTAATATTATATTATAATATCATACAAGCATTCGGCGTTCTACGATGTATTCATAACACTAATGTAACTAAATAGCTTATCTATAAAACTATATGACCATTATTTTATGATTAATATGAGTTAATATATATAAATATGTATATTCATCAAAAGTCTACAAAACATTACTGACCGTTATATCGTATTCTAGATCACCCGAACGTCAAATTGTTTATATCGCACGGTGGTCTAATGGGAATATTAGACGCTCTTTATTCGGGCGTGCCCATTGTCGGCATACCCATGTTCGCCGATCAATTTTCAAACATGAACTTTATCGTCCAAAACGAATGGGGACTGCAATTGCAACTCGACCAGATCGACACAGAGATTGCTAACTACACGATATCTTCTATACTCAATGATAATAAGTGAGTACCTATACATATAATATATATACGTAATACTCTAGGATGGATATGCGTCAATTGATCGTAAACAATTGACCGCACGAGACAATTTATCGTAAAAATAACACTTAAGAATTCTAATTTAGGATTGTCTGTAACTTATCAAATAGTTACAGGTATGATTAAAAATACTTATTTTTTTCTTTTTCTTATTAGATTAAAAATTTTTAAAAATCGTTGATAAATATATTATGTTGAAACTAATTTACAATTAAAAGTTATATGCAATCCCTCGTAGAAAATATTCAATACTTGTATAACTGTTAAATATATATATATATATTTTAGCTGCTCGATCTCGATAAATTTTATTTTTAGGGAGCTTGTTACCCCTTACATATATTGTTCGGTTTTCAATCTGTTAATGCTCTCTTTTTTTTTTTTTTTTTTTTAATACATCTATAAATCACCAAATTAAAAAATACATACCATTTATTAGTGGTGTGAAAAAATTATTACGCCACCATTCTATGCCATAATTTTCGGTAACTAAATCTTGAATTACCCTTAAAAAACAGTTTCATACTTTTATAGCATACTTTATTGGTTTTCTTTTTTCTCTCCTATCTAATTTTCCTACCCGTGTACCTACTTTTGAAATAACCTAACAGCTGTGTAGTTCTTCATTATCTGTATAATAACTTTTGGCTAGTAATGTGTTGTTACATTTTATTACGTCTGCTTCTGGAATAAAAGCTAATGCTAGTAGCATTCGAATTCGTAGTGAAAACTCAAGATCATTTCGATAAGTTGTTTGTAGGCCCAATTTTGAACATATCACCGAGCACATTCCAACATATGAAAGAAACAAACTTTTGCTTCAGTATCAATAAAAATATGAATTATCTATATAACTGCGTTTCCTAAAACTAAATGTGTGCTGAGATTTTTTTGTGATGCATTTTTCTTTAAAGTTTAAATAACTTTTTTCGCTTCAATTTTTGTAGAATTTGGAACGTGATTGTAATGTTCAGTAAATGTTACGATTTTTTCATCTACTACATGAGCTCTACCTTTACAATGACTTTTATTTTTTATTCTGAACATTTCCAATATATTTTATTTTCATGTTCTCGTCCTTTTACGTGTAAAAAACCTTCATCATTCAGCATATTTTTATTATTTTTTTCACTTAAAACATACTCTAAATCCGTATTCTATCTATAACCAAAAATAAAATCTACGGTACTTCAGCTGCACGAAGTTATTAGTATACTGATTGACAATTGTGTCAGTAATGCTAAATTTTTGTAGCATTTTATGGTTAGGTCGATATGGACTGGTAATATATCTGTACGATATACGAATATAACGTTAGATGAGATTTGATACTTGAAATTTAACGATCAAATAATGTACCAAAATAGATATTATTTTTACGATAAATTTACGATACATAAATACTCTAATCTCACCTAGAGTAAATACGATAAGACGTTAATAATTTATATTTTATACATATGTACATGCAACATAATCATAATATTAGTATAGAGCCCATCCAAAATTACTTGTTAATAGCGGGTTATTAATCAAGACATTCACGTTGTGAAATAATGAAACGACATTGCGCGTTAATCTATTGTGTCATACACTTCATTTTACTAACAACGCACCATTAATACTAACTCTTATAATATTAATTAAAGAGCATTCAACATAATATAAATGTTGTACAATACATTTCACGTAAACTATGTAATAGTATAATTTAAGTGTTTCGGATAAGTTTTCTAGCATTGTTATATTATTAGTATATTATTAAGTAAAACCTCAATTGATACGATTTGATGAAATATTTTTGGAATTTTATTGTTTTACGTTTTAACAGAAAATCATTAACCTTGGACATGAACACTAGAGGCCCGTTTGACAAACGAAATTTGTAGACAATATAAAGCGCAGTAGCATACCGATAGATGAAAAAACATATGATTATTATTAAGCCATCTACAGTTCTCACCACTCTATGTGATACACTGGTACATCCTTCTTACTCATTGAGATTCTTGCGCGATCCTGTCAAACTGTATGATTATTGTATGCTCCGTTTCATGTTTATTTACATAATACTATTTACGGTAACTAGATATTTATCATATTGATAATAATACTTAGGTAGGTAAGTCGGTATGTTAAACGCATTCCTATTTTTTACATAATATACTTATATACTACAACTGTAGTTGAATAAGGTATAAATATGTGGCTTATTATTATTATTAAATCTTTGTAACGAAGGTTGTATTTTGCTACTTCACAGTAGTATGAATATAATAAGCGAGCCAGCGTACATACGTCTTATTGTTCGTATTATGCTATTATCAAAACGTCAACACCGGACGTAAAGACGATACGTTTCTGTTTCTATCTAATTCTCTGCGTCGTTGATAGCATATTATACTATGCATTGTCATCTGTACAGTACACGCAAAACCTACCTATATTTTTATCATCCTCTCCCTCTCACGAACATACAAAACTCAAAAACTTTGTTTAAAAAAAAAAATGTACAAGCCGTTTTCTTGTGATACATATTTAGTACTTACATATAAATATTAAATAAACTCAAAACCAAATTATTTTAGACATTTTAATCTCAAATCGATACGCTAAAGTTTAGCAGCTAAGCACTATCTTATCACATCAAATAATATTATTTTATAGTGTAATTAAATATGAATGATCATTGGAAAAATACAAAAGTTAATACATCATGATCCACTCGTGGCCGTGGTTATTTTCATATCAGTTATGTACAGAAAACTCTATATTTATGTATGTATTTGTGTATTAATAAATTGAGTACTAAATAATATGATGTATAATAAATGATAAATTAATAATTCACATATTATATCCTTAACGAGTCATACATGATCTTAGTTAGATTACTAATAAAAATAAAATAGACTAATTTTTTAAATACTTAGCTGACATTTTAAAATGTTGTGAACAAAAGAGAGATAATTTTAGAATTCTATACTCACCACAATATCCCCGAAATTTATCAATACTCTAAACGACTAATCGTTAACGACCCAAGTAAATATCAGCACACAACGCTTAAATTGTGCGCAGGATTGTGCTTGTACTACTGAACATCAGGCTTAATATAATAAACTGACAGACATAACTTATAGACTATATATAGATAGATGCATAGATGAACGGGTGTTTCCTGACTGCCGCCCTCCGAAGACTGGTCACTATCGAGGAGGTTCTTAACTTGAATATAGTACATGTTCAAATATTTATTTTGGCCAATAATTTTAATCATTTGATGTTTGATTCAATGGTCAAGTCCCTCTTCAGACATTAAATCAAAGTTGAGCAAAATAGCAATATTAGTCGTAAATTATTTTATTAAATAAATCATTCAAATAACGGCGTAACTAAAATCGATTAGACAGTATGATCTTCTGTCAAGCTGTTTACTTAGATTGATAACCAGACTCACTTACTCTGAGTTATTGAGTAAAAAGGCTAATTAAATTTGTGATATTGATTATTTACAACAAATCACACGCGCAATTTGTTTTTTTTTTCTATGATTTATACAATCTATTTGAATAATGAGTATATTGCGTAAATAATGTGTTATAGCATTATATATTTTTAATATTTTTTAATATTTTAAATATATTTTTTATTTTTTTTTAATATAAATAGATTACAGATATTTCTGAATGGTGCATTTTAAATTTGTATGATACTATTATTATTTATTATATTTTACTTTATCAGGTACGCGAAAAACGCGAAACGACTATCGGCACTATACCGGGATCGTGATCGAGACCCGCTGGAAAAAGCTGTGTATTGGATCGAATATGTTGCCAGAAATCGAGTCAACCTGATGCTTAAGCCGACCATTCAAGACTGGTGGTACGAACGATGTTTACTAGATGTGGTTTCTGCAGTGTTCGTTACTGTGGCCTTTACGGCATACCTAGTAAAATGGGTTCTATCCAAAAGTAAAAGTCAAAACGCTACTACTACTAATCAGTGATCATCAAAAATACCGTACTGTACTCAAGAATCCAATAATGGACCACCATATTGAATACCTTTGATCAAGACGTGGTTTGTAATATCCAAACACAGAGGACCATGTATCGAATTGAATAAATTTTGTCATGCAGTGCCATGGAATGAATGAATGTTTTTAGGGAAATGTCACTTACATTTCTGTATCTAGGTATAAAAAAGGAAATTAGGATTTTCAAAAATGGTATGATACACCTGTATCAATAAATTCAGCAAACTCTGACCCTTTTTTTTAATCAGAAAGTCTTATTATTTAATTAATTAAACAATATAGATAACATACAAAACATGTCGTGTACATTTATATTTTAATTTTATACATAAAATAAATTATTATTTTTTATTGTATTAATTGTTCTCCTCTTTTTAGAAAGACAAAAAGCTCATTTTCAGTTTATTACAATGGTACGTTAAAATCATGTTACCTAAAACTATTCTTCTTACCACAATTAAATGTAAGTTATGTTAGGTACCAGTTTCCGGATGTCTAGTACCTTTGTATGGAGAAGATACCTATGTTAATTAATTGGAAAGTCTATAGTTTTTATTCAAAATGTATTGTGAATATTTTGGTGCAGTTTATTTCAGTGTAATGTATTGTAAAAATAATCTACGTTCCTTTCAATATGATTTATTGAAAAAAATTGTCAAAACCTACTTTGTTTTACCTACCATAGTTTTGAAATCTTACGATACCTATTTTATATTTTAACGATATTTAACTTTATTAATTAGTTAATAAATAGTTTAATTTACTACTCTGGAGTAGTAGAGTACGTAGAAATAATTTTAAAAATGTATAATATTGCAACAAATATCAACAATTTTGTACAACTTGCCTGTAATTATTAAGAACTGAGAAAATAGTAATATTTTACAACACCTATGACGTATTTTCGGAACTATAAATTATTCTTGTTTATTCAAAAGTAAACCTATTTTTTTTAATGTTATTTTCTTTCTTAAAATATCAGTAAAATATTCTAAAAACATTTTACATATTTAATATTTTTATTTTTTTTATTATAGTATTTGTATATGAAAATTAATATCAAATTAAAACTCATAATAATTATTAATATTTTCTTATTTATCTTTTATTTAAAACACCAACTATGTATTGTAATACTTATACCATAAAACACACGAATACATTACACACTATCTATAAATAACATGAATTATTTTAATTAAATTACCCCTATACGAGTACACCGCATAGCAGACAGGTATTTTATAAAGTTTATTTTTGCTCACAGTAAGTACCTATTGTATGTATACTTTATAGTGCATATAAACATAACTCTTGCTCTCTGTCCGTGATTTATTTAATTGCAATAAAAACAACAGCATATAAATATACTGACTTTGTTGCATTTGTTACTTACGGTTACGTCATCCAAAAGGTTTAAGTAACCAAGTATACATAAATATATATTTGACTTAAGTTTATGGTTTAAGGTAAAAACGTTTTTATCTAATCGACTCTTAAAAACCCCATTTATCTTAATCAATGCGTTACCGAATACTAAATCTAACGATTATTTTAGATTCTGATCATTTTTATCAACTGTTCCTTTAGTAATGCAATTTACGTGTCTTACTACTTTTTTTTTTTTATTGATGTCTTTGGACGTTTTCAAGCTTTGTCCAGAGCTTTATTTATGTGTTCCATTTCATTCTTATATGTAAATACGTCATATATAAGTAAATCGATTCTTAATCTTTTTTAAATTATAAATTTATTTTATCCCAACTTCGAAATTTTGGTATTATTTTTAGTTATATTTAACGTATGTATGGCTGTATGTCCATATATTACGGACTTGACCATTTAATTAATATTAATTTATACTCCTATTATGTATATATTCAATTATGTAAAGTATAAAATATCATAAAACTATTTTCATAAAAGCTCAAAAACACGATACTTGTCAATCAATGATTAGTTTTTAAGATTATTCTGTGCTTTAATATTTTTATTTTTTTATTTTTATTTTTTTTTAATTTCATTGTCACATTACAATAAAAATGAACAATTTTTATATTAAGGTAAGGCCAACATTAATCTGAACTACCATTCAAAGTACGATATAAATTATATTTTTAATAAACTATAAATATAGTTTATTAATATCTGTTTACAAAAATTGACGAGTAAATAATATAATAAGCAAAATATACTCATTTAGACTTATAATAATATAAAAAACGCATGTAACTCCGTCCCTTTGTTATTTTTATATATTGTATGTTAAAACATCAAATTAAAAAAGGTGAAATTTTGTTCATGACTGGAGATTGTGTCAACAAAGAAATTTGACAAGGTTTAATTTCAAAGCTGAGTGTATGATTAAAAGACCTGACGCCATGCGACATCACATCATATGTGCATTTAAAATGTATAAATGAAAGAATTAAGGTAAATATTACCCTTAGCGATAAAATCTTTTTATCTGCCGCTTGCCACTCGCTCAAACACTCAAGAAGTTATTTTTAATTTACCAATTCTTCCACGGAGATAACTTAAACATTATATTAGACTATATCAGTGGTTCTCAACCTTTTTATACTCACGGCGCATTTCTTATAACTTTACAGTTTGACGAAACACTATAGAAATTAAATAATAAGAAGCAAACAAAAAAAAGACATTTTTATTTTAATTATATATGATTAAAAATTAATACCTAAAACACTATATGCATGTACCACAATCGCGATACACAAGTGTGTCGTGGAACACTGGTTGAGAAACACTGGACTATATATTGTCATTACATTTTTACACTGTGCGTATTAATCGAATAAATATTAATAAAATAATTAAAAGCTTAACTTAGAAAATATTTTTAAATATTCTTAAGTCTGATAATATTGTTTTTCGTTTCATTCATTTTTATCACTATTACTATTACTTTTTGCAAATATTTCTATTCTTTTTATAATTCTTTCATACCACATTTTTAACTGATTATATATTTTTAAGCAAATTTAAAATACTTTCTGTCTAATATTTTATATCAATACATAAGTTTCTAACTACTATTTAGTGCTTATGATAAAAATCAAATTATATTTTATTTTTAAATTAGAATTTTTTTTTTATTCAATTAAAAGTATTATACATTTTAAACTTTATTCCAATTAATCTTAGTTGGGTACAAATATTATTTAATATCCATTTAAATTAAGAACATTTCAGAAGTTTGAAAATCATTTAGTAAAATAATGACTTCTAAACAAATTTTTGGAACTATGCGATAATATACACGCTTCTGCAATGATTGATTGCCTATTTACATCACATGTTAAATATTCAAGATTGCTTGCATTAATGTCATCACTTTGTAACTTTCCTTTCTCAAACTCGTTTATTATTCAATATTTAGTACCATGTATACCATGTATATAATATTATACTTAGACTAGTTAAAATAAGATTTCCATCAAATATCAATTTTTAACTTGTATTGTGTTTAATTGATAGTATAGTTTTATCATTTTTTATAATCAAATTTAATTATAACATTATATAAATATAACAGTTTTCTAATATTTTTAAACAAATATTTTATTTAGTTTCTAATTAAACAAACTTAATTCCATGTGTTATGTTACTTATTTTATTTTATTTGTAATTTGTTATCATCAGTAAATTTTTATTGTATTTATTTGGCTTTATAACTAAATTCATACAGAAATTCATATTTGTTAAATTAAACAACATAATATTATCTACGTACAAAATATATGTTATTTAAGTATTCAGAATATTCAAAACACTAATATATAAAAATAAATGCAAAAACGAAAACCAAATTAAAAGTAACATGGAAAATATTTTAAACGTTATTTATTACTTTAATGAATAATTTCAGCGATTTTTTTAAAAATATTTTATTTTCATTTAACTTATTATTTATTGATAAAACCAAAGCCTTATCCGAATAAGTAACAATACATTTTTTTTGTCATTTAATCGACACATGTTTTGATTTACAAAATATGAGTATATACAAAACAAGCAATATTCCATCCACGTACAATTCAATTACAATTAAACTGTTTAAAAAAGTTTTCAAACTCATTAAATTAAACTTGTCCAAAATAAAAATCGTATTAAAATGAAACGAATAAAAATATAAATTTAAGTAAATTGCAAAACGTTACTAACCAAACGAAAATGTCTAATAAGTTTTTTTGTAAGGCCCCGTCAATACAAATCATTAAACATTGACATCTGATGCTGTAATATCAATACGGTATAAAAATTCGCGTACGAGACTCAAGCTCGCTAAACAATAAATTCCACACAATGATAATATTACATAGTTCGAAATTATCGAGAACACGACAAAGGGCAAAACAATTTTAGACGATTATGAAAATAATTACCATCGCGAAAAATGATTGGAAAACAGTTATGATCAGAATTAATAAAAAATGTTTCGTGTCTCATAAACAGTATGTATTTATATGCTCTACAACCATTTTCATTTTTCACGCAGTCATCATACTAAGTTCAAGGCGAAAAACTCCGCTCACACGTCATAAATTTTTAACGAACACAATTTACTAGTAAATTACATAGACATTAATCGTAAATTTCACGTTCACACAAAACTATTTACCGTATTTTGTTTTTTAAAGTAAGAAAAAACACAAATTACGATGTAACCAACATGTATTTTAATATGACTACGGTAAATAATTTGGTGTGAACGTGAAATTTACGGTTAAAGTCTATGTAATCTTCCATAAATTGTGTTTTGGGGAAAATGATGACCTGTGAACGGAGTTTTCCACCTTAAACTTAGTGCGATTACTACGTGAAAAATAAAAACAGTTGCAAAATATAAAATATATTGTATACTACTCTCATACGCTACGGACCATCCAAAAAATTTTACAAACATACGAGAAAAATTGAATTAAGTACAACGCACGATCGTCGCGTAAACACACACACAAGTGCGTGTACGCGTGTACCTACATTGTACATACATCCATCTCTATAGACTGTTATATATTATATATATTTATAAACATTATATTTTATACGATTACGCTGCGTCAAATTCGCTTACTCTTTTGTGGTAGAACAATGGAGTTTCTATTTCTTTATAATACACCAATAATAGTGAACGTGTTTATTGATATTATTTTTTGTGTACACCACAAATGATAATATTACACATTGTTAACTATAATATAATCCACTAATGTTAAACACTTTTAGTAATTTTAATGTATTTATTTCCCATCATAATACAGCTATAATGACAGCTATGTTATAGGCACAGTTTAAGAAAAACAATAATATTATCGAGCATAAAATATATCTTGTTTGGCGTTTGAATAATGTTACCCATTAAAACTATGATAGGTGCTAATATTAATATATAATACTAAAATATTTATACGTAGTTTGTAAAAAAAAAACAAAACAAAAATATTTTCCAAGTTATTATTTTACGTAAAATTGTTCAAAAATAATCAAGTAAAATATATTTATTGATGTTCGGTAGAGTGATCGTTTTTAAATTTCTACTATACAATAATCCTTTTAAGGTATTGATATCATTTATTGATTTAATTTTTAATATGATTAAGTAAAATTAAATTCTCTTCACTTCATAAAAATCAACATTTTATAAAAAGATAAGAAAAAAACATACACGAAAAATGTAAAATAAACACAAAATTAACATATTTAATTGCAAAACATTTTATACCTACTTACTATAATATTAATAATCAAAATATGAATTAATTATCTGTCCTAGATAGTAACAGTACCTATATAGGTATTTGAAAATATTGGGTGTAACTGGTATACCTAAGCAAAATAAAATTTTACAACGCAGCTGATTTAGAAATTATACAAGGAGCACAAAAGTTTACGAGATAATCATGTAAAACTGGTTTTAACCAAACTAGTAAGTATTTAAAAAAATCAAGTATGTTATGTAATTTAGTGTGCCACACAAAAATATTATTTATTAAAATTAATAAAAAATAATTTGAAATATGCTTGACAATATGATAAACTATCAAGAGCAGATTGAAGAATTAAATGCTACACTCTGTATACGTATATATGAATATTTAAATCTTTTAACTTAAAATATATTTTCTATAAATTGCTTAAAATGTATTATGGTGTCCAAAAAATTACATTATTGTCGTGCATAATTTTCTATATTTCATTTCCTACAATAATATAGGTTAGATATTATAAAATAATAGTTAATCTGTCAGTAATATTATTTTTAGATACCTACCAATAATATATAATAAATTAATTTACACTTACATGAATGAATTATTATTTATAAATTATATATATATATTAATTTAATTTAAAAACACATTTAATACATTTTTCTTATCGAATATCGAAATTTCATATTGAAGATACCTAAAAAATAAATCTAACTCCAAATAACATTGAATATTTTGTGTGATAAGTAATAGTAATAAATATTTACAGTAATGTCTATAAAATTATAAATCATAAAATCTAAATATCAGTATTGATATTATTTTTATTATAAAAAGCCAATATAGAGTGAATGGTATAATATAAAGTTGGATATAATATGCGTTGCTTGTGATGTTTTAATATAATTTTAATTAAAATTAATAACCAATTTACCAGATCATAAGTGACAAAAAAATGACAAATAAAATAAACAGAAACGAAAATGGAATTGTTTATTTTATGTATTGCGAAAATGAAAAATATAGATATAACAGATATGTTAATTTTGTTTCAAATCAAAATTTAATCAAATTATTATGTGTAAGTACTCTTGTTGTCTAGGTTACGAAAGTAAAAAATAAATATACTACATTATGTAAATATGTGTATTTATTATTATTGTTATTATTATTGAATTTCCATTCTTAATGAATTTAAATTCTAAAATAAAGTTATAAGAGTTTGAGATGTTTTTTTTTTACCTATATAAATACTGAAAATTTGTTTAACATCTATTTAAAATAATTTTCATTGAATTTTTAACATAATATTATTAAAATGTAGTTCAGTGTAATTGATTTATTTAATATTTTAAAGCTTTTCTAAACGTATGTCATAATTTGCTTTATGTAATGAAATTACCACACTAAAAAAACTATATGCAAGTAAAAAATCGGGAATTTATACGACAGGAATAATATATTCATATCAAATTAATGAATTTTAAGAATAGATACCGACCTAGAATTATATGATAAATGGTATTATACTACTATGTTAAAAATAACTTAAATTTTTGAGTAAGACAAACAAGAATAATAAACAATCATTCACATAACTGGTAGAAACGAACTCATTATTAATCTTTTTAAAACTATGTGTCAAAGACATTAACCTAACATTTTTATTAACATAAAAATACACACAAATATTGTTGTAAACAATAATGTATATGATTAACTTAGGTTTTTTAATGTACTATTACTATAAAAGGTATTTATTAAACTTTAAAACTATTGAAAGTATTAAAATGTATAATTAGATTTTTAAGATAAAATACAAAAGTATGGAAATGAAACAAAACCAGAACGTCAAAAATACATTTAAGATAAGATATAAACAATATAACAATAAAATGAACTACAAGTAAATATTAAACGAGTATAACTATAAAGAAAAAGATGCGTATTAAATTTTTTTCTTTTTTTTTTTAATTCGAGCTTTATATTAAAAGGTTCTTTGATAATATAATTTCTTTTTAAATTAATTAAATTATAAATAAATATTGAAATTTAAGTAAAAGTATAAGTTTCTTTTCAACAACATAAGTTGTAAAATTATATTTTAAGCCAACAAAGTTTTTAAAAACTTTTTTTTGATTACTATAAAAATTAGTTTAGTTTTTGACCAAATAAGAAAGCTACTTTTAAGCTAATAATATTAAAAATCACAATCAGTAAAAATGTTGTGAATTTCAGATCAACGTCATCAAAATACATAAAACTTAACAAGTTATAATCAATATTCTGCAGGAATTCAAAAGTCAACTATGTAGTATTGAATGATAATACTTAGTGCTTACAAGATAATAGACTATATTAAATCTATTACGTTCAATACATATCAGACATTAACACTTTGATTTTTTACTTAATCTCCAATCTCATTAATTGTTTTTTGTTTTATTTTTAGCCAATACCAATTTCGTGATTGTCCCGGACTTATTTCGAGCTTATGGTAATTTTTTCTCCCCTATAGTATCACAACTGAAACAAGAATCAGAGAATCTCGAAAATATTACTTCTACATCCATTATATTGTTTATTGTATAATAACAATGATATAACAGGTAAATTATTTTAAAGAACCGTAAGATACATGCGCATCAATAGGTAAATCTAACACGTCTATGCCAGTGGTCGAAATAAAAAAGCATTACATAAGTGCTCTGTTGTAACTGTGAAGACCAGTCACAGTTAAATTATAGGTACCGTGTGCCAAAGCAATATTTCTTCTAATACAACTTTTTCTTTGTTCGGTCCAATGTATAATTTTTTAATTAAGTTAACGTGACACCATCGGTATACATTAAATTAAAATACACACATTTTTTTTATTTATTTCTTTTTTTTTTTTAGAAATAACATGTATCTTACATTTTCTCACAATCCAAATGAAAATAATTTTCAATTTTACGCTATCAGATAGACACCTATGCCTAATTCTTATGAATCATATGTAGCATTATTGACCGGTTTCAAATGTTTCGATGTGACCACAAACCCACAGGGAACTATTTAGCGGACGCAAGGTGAACCATACAGTTTTGCGTGTGGATTTCCGGAGTCACAATCCAACGCTCGAAAGCTACTTCAGTACTTCACCCATCGCTCGCACACACACACACACGCACACACAATAACATCCGCGATTGACCAATAACGTCGGTGTCGTGTAAATAAACGTCATAATATATACTCACGGGCGCACAGCGGTGTCAGTGACAGCAACGACGGCTGCGGAACGTGCACGACGAACGCGCGATCCGCGGTGTCCGGTTGTCGCGACGTCCGGTCGTCCCGTCGCCGGTTACCGGACGGTCGGCTATCATGACGACGGCCGCGGCGGTGGCGGCGATCCGACCGCGGACCAGTCGGCTGGACGGTGGCGGCGGCACATAAATCCGTTTGGTGCCCGTGCAGTGATGGTCTTGTCGGCGGGACGGACCGGGCGGGAGGTCGACGGACGAGGAGACGACAATATTTTTCGGACTTGGGTCGAGACAACAATTATTTCGGTCCGTATTATAGTCACGCGGCGGGAGAAAATTTCGTCTTCGCCGGCGGAAAAAACGTTATCGCGACACACGTCCAGAGAGAGACGTACGCGTGCACGCGGCGGAGCTCACTGGCTGACTGGCTGACTGACCGACAGACCGAACGCGCGAGCCACGTCGCGTTTGTAAGGGTTGCGGCGGCGACGGGAACGCTGGCGCGCACGCAGGTTCTCTTCCGCGTATACCGGCGTGCCGAAGGGTACACTCCGCGCTCCCCGGCGTGTCGTCACCCCGCTGCTCCGGGTCCCACCCCCCCATACCTGACGCCCCCGCCGACCCGCCGGCGGGTAGATCAGCAGGAGGTGGACCGGGCGCGCCCGCGCGCGCGCACTCATCGATCCCTCTCGCGCGCTCTCTGCCACAGTGACCAACGCAACGCGCGCGTGTACGACTGTTGTCCAATACCGTTGGCCAGACTACGACAATCCGTTGATCGTCTCCGGCGCCGGACCCTGCACGTCTCTCCGGGTGATCGGCCGAAGCGATGATGTTCTCGTGCGAACGACGAAGTGAAGTGCCCACCACGGGGGGTCCGACCGTTTGTATTTTTTTTTTTTTTTGGTCGTCTTGTAAACGGAGCAGCGTGCCCGCCGACAGTATTCGATTTGGCCCACGGACGCTTTTGGAGTCTACAATACAAATATCCTGTGCTCGTCCTAAAGTTTTCGTCGTCCCTTCACCCTGTCAAACGTTATCCGGTAGACACCGCGTGGAAGTCGGCCGGGCCGAGTAGTCGCCCGAACAATGCGTGTTTGTGTGTTTGTGTGTGTCTATACTTTATCTGTAACCGCTGTTTATATAAACGGTTAGAAGAAGTCCGATCGCCCGGTACCGCAACCGGTTGGTCGGCAGGGCTAAATTGTCGTGAGAGCGGAAGTGGTGATGGTGACCGATATGGTTGGCGGTCGGACGCGTTTGAATATCCGAACCGGAAATCGACGATCGTCGATAATTTTCCCGTTTACAGACGTGTCGTTTATCGAAGCGTCCGAATGTATTATTATTTGGAGTCATAAAATTTCGTTTTTGTATCCCCAAGATCGAATATAATTATTATTATTAAATAGTAATTTACATCGTTTGAAAATTACTAAAGATCTTAATATTTATAAATCATAAATTAGTGCATGAGTAAAAATAAGTCGTGTTTAAGTCATAATGTCATATTATGACGGTCATAAAAGGTAAATTAAATAATAAACAACAATACTACACTTACTTTTGCCACCAAATATAAAAATATACATTAATTCTTTGTTTAGAAAAACATGAAATAGACTCTTTTGAGATATACATATCACTATAGCTTACTGTAACTCAGGCAGTCTGAGTCAGACATCACTTAAAATAAGTTATTTACTTAAGTTATATTTTTTTGTAACTATAGTTACAAAATCCCCTGAATATGGTTTATTCTATACATTGTATGAAATTCAGAGTTGTAGAAATACCGTGAGTGTATTACTTCAAAGCCGAGCACAATGATAACAAATTTGTTGTATCTAGGTACTAAATATTTCTATAGTATAATGTGGCTTTTATCGTTGAATTGAAATATTTATTCCAAGAGTACTACAATCACATTGCTTTATGTGTACCAATTTGACAATTGCTTGATACCTGATTTTGCTCTATTTGTTTTTTATTTAATAATATATATTCAACTGTATTAATAATGTATGTATATCTACATTATATAGACTATAATATTATGGTACAGTAAAGTGGTAAGCCCAAAAAATATCGACTGTAAAATATTACATAGACAAAAATAATGTTGCATTGTCCACAGTATACTATAAATATTGTAATATTTACTAAAATACTGCTCCGTCTTTTTGATGTGATTAATATTACTTGACATACGTATTTTGTAAAATATTAATTGTTTTTCTGTCACAAATAATATGGAAGATTTTGTTGGTGATTCTTCATGTCTAACAATTTCGACTAGTAGGATCTTGATCAAATTTTAAAACTTTTTTAGCTTTTTTTATATCTGAGAATCTAATGGTCTACACATTATAATTTTATAAAGCTTCAAAAAATCAAACAACTATACAACCTCTATTTCAACGTTTCCTAATTAATATTGGTGTTTAGAAATTTTTGACGCCCGATTTAATAGTTTTGACGCTAGTGTTAACAATTAAAATTAGATTGAATGCCACATTAAAATTTAATGGTTATACAGTATACTTGAATATGTGATAAAATCCATTTATCATAAATTTAATAATATAATAAATTATAGATGAGAAATGAGAAGTAATATTATGGACACTCGTATTTCTATAAGAACAATAAACCATTTAAGGTATACTAAAATGAATTCAACATAACACAAGATACCAAAGTTTTTAATTTTTATTTAAGAAGTGCAATATTCTTCATAATCTTTTTATATACGTAAATATTTATATAATACATTAAAGTCAATACGTGTACGTGATTGTAGTTTATAGACTCAAATAATTTTCGATTTTATCTTAATAAAAATCGGATAGTACGGCTAATTAATACAATAAATGCTGATTTTGTTTTTACTTTTCAAACTTTAATTTTCTAATGAGCAATGGATAGTGGAGTACCAAAATTTAAGTCACAGGAATAAAAAATCCTTCTTTAAGTAAATATATCTTAATATAACACATGTGTATATTCCTCATCTCGAGAACAGGCCTTGATGACAGGCGAGTGATGACCGAGGTATATAAAGCAGCAGTCTAGTTCGAGGCCATGGGGTTGTGATTTATTAACATGATATTTCAATACAAATTTTGTTCTTTCATTTATTTTTTTTTTATGATTTATGGATTAAGTTATTTTAAAAAAAAAAAATTATTAAAATACCTAATCGTAATATGAATATACTTTTACGTACACATGCCCTTATTCTGCAAAATTTCATATTATCGCTTTCAAAAATCGATTCTTATGAGCACTAATCCATGTATCTATTTCTTTAAGTTGTAACTTTATAAAGTGTAACAAAAAAAATAATTTATGATGTTCCCAAACTTTTTTTGGGGAAATTTGAAAAATTGGAAAGTCCAATGTATCAAGTATAACATTATATAAATTTTGAATAACATTACTTTAAAGATACAATGCTTCCATTTCCATTGTATTGCATTATTATTATTTTATATTTTATCCTATTCCTTTTATTCTATTTACTCGTTAACTACAGCTAATTTTCTTTTTCATTTTCATATTCCTTATTTATGTTATATACTTATAAATATGTTAACATTATATTTCTATTTAATTTACATTCAACAACACTTCTTAATATAAAAAAAATATTTATATTTTTTTCATCTTAAATGCAATTAAAACCTGCATATTAAAATAAATACATTCATATTTTTTGTAACTTTCTTCCAAATACATTATTATAATATGTTCACATTATTTACCTCTAAACACATTCCTTTACTAAAGTTTACTCTAAATAATAAAATGTATACTTGGGTTGTTTTCCAAAATTATCTATACAGTATAATTTATAAATATTACATATATATATAATATATATATATATATATACCATATGTTCAATATGTATATAACAATAGATTATAATATAATAATATAATATACATTATACATATAAAAACGGAATACGATAAATCCCATTTAATTTATTTGAATTCCATGATAATGTTATTGTTTTCATTTTCATAAATCAATTAATGTTTAAACTAAGCAAACATTTATTAATCTGGAGATTTTTTTTTTTGTATATTAAAAATATATATTATTATGAGATTATAAAAAAAAAACTATACTTAAGTACAGCCTTATATAAAAAGTGTAACTAAGTATTCAACAATGTGAGTGTTTCTTAAAACTTTAAAGTTAACTTAATCAAATAATAACATATATTTTAATGAATTTAATATAACATCATTACCGACACAAATAACATTATATTTTAAGTACACGCTTTATAAATATCACAAAGCTCTGAAACATCGATGTGCTCTTGAAGTATACAATATATTGAATCCTTATCGATGCTTTATTTCTCTACAACCATTTAAGATACCAAAAACACTACCATCTATAAGATAATTCAAAATGGAAACATAGTGGCAAAGTCGTTAATTTTGATAAAACCCAGGTATAGTGTTATAAAAATAAGTAGCCTCATAAACCCGACTACCTAACATTCTTTATAAAAACTTTCTATTTTTGTCACTATTTTTCCAGCAGTAATTTATAGTCGAATTATTAAAGGAGATGTCGAAATCTGGTTATTTGACTATTGAATAATTAACTAACCTTCACCACCTACCCTTATTCATAGTTACGTGAAGATTTTTTTTTTATTTTCTTTGTTCTGATTATTCAACTAAGCCGTTTTTTTACTTAAAGATTATTCCTTTGGACGTTGAAGGACGTTTATGTATACATAAATACTTATAAGCTTTCCATCCTCTTCTTTGAACCTCATATTTATTCATAGCCACCTGAATTTTCAAGTTTTTACATTTCATTTGTGTTCTTTGACGTACACATTAAAATTCGACGTGGATGACGACAAAGGCTACAAATTAAACTCACAAGTGAAACAGTCATGCGAGTTCTCGCGATATAACTTCTATATGGCATAAATCTAATGTGAGTTGATCGGCAAGAGAGCGTGAGCTATTTCACTGCATATTATTTTGCGTTACATAATTTCGACCATCATAATATATGCTATTGATTAATAAAGGCATAAAATGAACTAAATATTTTTTTTTTTACAAATTTAACCTCTATATACCACAAACAAAATACCAAAACATTTTACTAAATTTTATAGTTTTCTATGTTTTATTAATATTTTCTTATAGTGAATTATACGTAAGTTATAATAACAGACTATATTATGTATAATCATTAATCAGTGATCACGCATTAAACTATCTTCTGTAAAATGTTGAAAAATCACTAACAACTATGAAAAAAGATGAATTATTATGAAACCTAGGTTAACAAATTAATTTTTATACGCAATTAAGCTAAATTTATTGAACCTCTAAATAGAATAAAATATGTTTCAGATATTTTTAATACGTCTAGTAGATATTAGCTATAATCTAAAAATTGTAATTTTGATTTTATTATGATACATATATATGTATTATTTTATTTTACAACATATTTTTATGGTATACAACTGAATACCATATAATATACAATTATGTAACACCATATTATTATTATTATTTTTATATTTATTACATTTAGTTTTACTGTAGAAGCGTACTTAAAGCAGAATCTGACTAAGCCCAGGCGTATCTAATTGTTTTTCCCATTTCTACTTACTTTTTTGATACGATTAAAATATAATCAAAACGTTCTTCATATCTCCTCATCATATGGCATACACTATACACACATTCTGCATTATACATATCATCGATTAAAATTAAAATAAGTGAACAATATATATATGTATAACTATTCTTATAATTAAAAAGTTTGAAAAAAAAAACAAAAAAAATAAATGAATATCTTTTACTACATAAAATATTAGATAATAATTAAGTAATATACTTACCAACTTTTAAATACCACCTTATATTTAAGTAATTATTATTATTACTAAGTAAAATTTAAAATATCTTCTTGACTTAATCAATATCATTTTTATTTATAAGGAGAAAATATAATATTTTTTGAAAATTTTGATATTTTTATTTGACTTTTTGAATTATTTTTGATCATGAATGTGCAACGCGTGTTCTGCTAATAAAAAAAAGTAGGATGTATGATATTTGTGATAAAAATATAAATAACCACTGCAAATCAAAATTTTTTTATTGTCCTAAGCACAATGGACCAAGCCAAGTTTTTTATCTGAACATTACATTATCGTCTATCTGTTTCAGCTTATATTACATATTAATCATCGATCGATTGATAATTTTGGTTATTATTATTTATCTTTAACACAGAAATATATTAGCAATTCCAAATTCTTGTGCGATTTAAGATGGCGTTATTATAATCTCTATATTTGAATATTTCTATGTTCATATTCGAGTAATATAATGATAATAATAATACAATTATTGTTTATATAGTATAATATTATTATGGTAATAACTACGCACATGTATTAATATTGTATACCCGAGACGCCGTTATACGCCGTGATACGCCATATTACATAAAATAAAATCACATTATCTCATCAGTAATAATTTTGATTATTGTTATAATAATTATTTTACAAGATTTACATTTTTCTTCTTTATGTGTATAAAAAAAAACAAACTATAGACTCAAAAGTTCTGTTAACACAATAGTTAAAGAATAAATATTCACTTTATGTGAAACTAAAATTTTATTTCGGCATCACGTAAAAAAATTTGTTTTTACAAATTAATATCATTAATGGTTTTAATAAGATTGACAATATTCAAATACTGATATGTCCAATGACAATGCAAGAAAAGGACGAACTAAAAAGAAAATGTACACATGCGTACTCAGAACTGATCAACATAAAATTATGAACTGTGAAAATTATAATAATAAAAAACCGTCATACAATATAATATTAAACGACAAAATAATGATTATTTTTTTGTAAGTTTATGTTTCTAAATATTCATTTATCTAATTATGCATGTTATATTTGTTAACTACAATTAAAATAAATACAATAAATATAATTTTTAAAATTAAGATATGTTGATATCTCGATAATTTTCTTTTTCACAGCACCATGTATAAATCCATAATATGCTCATGTAATAATCTAGTTTTAAATCCTTAAGTCATTATCGTTGTAAATACCATAATTATAGAGTATGAATTAAAATTTAGTGTATAATGGCTTCTATAATTTTTTATCAGTAAAATGTCTGCAAAACAGTCAAATTTCGATAGGTCAGAATTTCACAAAATTGTTAACATTAAACGAACCTTTCAAAGAACTTTCAATACGTATAACGAACTACCTCAATTTTAGACTTAAGTTTATTTTTTTTATTTAATATTAAGATCACATTTTTTCACAGATGTTTGAATGAATAAAAACTATGGTATTTCTTGTATTAATGGTTATTATTGTTCAATTATAAATACAAGTTTTATATTTGTTAACCTTAATTACTATTATAAACAAATTTACCAGTTAGGCAAAGGTCAACCGGTCAACTATTATAACAAAAGATTGTTTAATAATATATTAAACCTAATGTAAATCAAATATTAAATCCATTTTTCTTGCGTGTCTTTGAACCTATTAGTCATTTTTTCATTTTTTCATTTTACATGTATCATAATTACTATACCTAAATAATAAAAAAGTAAGCTCATACCCTTTTTATCGTTATTGCCGCTATGTATATATTTATAATTTTTAATATGTATATATAATACTTGTGGAACTAATAATTATACATTTTTCGCATGCGTTAGAACTACGTATTTTACTATTGCTGATGATAATGCCAATCTTATACTTACTGCCGTGGTGACCGTTGCGTAACACATTACGATCTGCACCATTTATCGCTGTAAACGTTTTTAAAATCGTGGCCATCATCGTTAGTTTCATTATACAAGGAGTAAGTATAAACTTTTTTCAATCCAAAACAGAATAAAAACAAAAATATTTTTTTTAAACTTTTCGACCATTTTAATTTTTTCAAATATTTTTGTTTCGTTGTAGTTTTTGATGGATGTGTTAGTTTAATCATTATTAAAATTAAAGTAGGTACCTTTATTAAATTACTTATACCTACTATTTTATACTATAAATATCAAAAATAATTTTGTTTATGCTAAAAGTATTAGGTATCATATTTTTCACAAACAATAATAAATCTAATAATATTATGTTATAATAATTTTGTATAGTATATTGTGCATAAAGGATGGGAAGTATGAATCATTGCATTTGTAGGTAAAGTATTCACATTACCCTAAAATTGAATTTTCGTACCCGCACAAGACACACATAATTTTATGTAATCATGGTAATCTATAACAGTTCTTGCTATAGTCAATATTTTTTAAATTCACCAAGTTATTTAATCAAATAGCACAGGATTAATCCGCCAACCAGCAAAATTTGAAATACTATACAAAATGTAATATATAGATACATTTATGGTAAATTAACCTGATTTTGACAATACAATTTTCGATCGCTGACTATCAGGGACAGAAAAATGTATATATTATCCACTAAACGGAAAAAGTTAATTTCCAAAGACTTCAGCCGGCATTGAAAATTAAACATTTGGCTTATGTTATTCTCATACTTGATAATTTAATAATTAATATCTCCGATCACGTCTACTTATTGGCTATTGCATATTGCTAAAGTAATTACTTGCATTTTTTTCTATTTTTACTTTTTGTAATCTATTGTGCATTAAACACATCGACTCTACATTTACTATAAAAATGTCATTGATACTTATTGAAATAATAACAAAAATGTTCTTAATTTTACCATGGGCTATATAATATAGTTATTTGATATCTTGCTATAACACCTATTAAGTAAAATATAATAATATTACCTATTATTTTCCATAAATTTTACTTCTATTTTTTCACAAATAAGTTTAATGAAACCACATGCAATGGATACGTTCAATGAACAAGATGTTGTTATCAATTTAAAACTACTTAAACAACTTCATTTCTACCAAATATTTGATTCTAGAGGAACAAAAATGTTTGGAATGAACATTCGACAGCATTTTTTACATTGTGTACGCTGTCATTAGCTATGCATTGAATGTTACGGAGTTTCTAGTACATTTTCTGCCAAGTGTAAATGTGTTAGCAACATTGATTATTTTCTACTTTTCTACACAAGTACTCATGTTTATCTATCCTTTTGGAAGTTAATCAAATGCTTGAACGACAAGGACAGTATTTTAAAACTATTTAAAATTACAAAATTCACTTATACGTATTATATTTAGAGATTAAGCCTCCGTAATAGTCTCCTTATATCCACCTAGAAATTAAAATGTATTATTACTTACAAATACAAATTTTAATTCAGTATCTATAAAGTTAAATACATCTTCATAAGTTAATATTTTGATAAAATACATTTTTATCAAAGTCAAAATTTAATAACAATTTTTTTAGTTAAATTATTCTATATTTTTATCATAGAATATTTTAAAAAATTTAAAGAAATTCTACAAGATCAACTACAACTCAATTTGTAAGTATTTTTTTTAGAAAAACCACAACTTAATGTGGGTATGTAAAAATAAATTGCAACAGTCAATAATCTTGTTCAATTTAAAAAGAAAAACATTTAAAACAATATATTGAAATATTTTACACACAATAAAGAGAAAAAAATGTTACGCGTTACACCTACATATGTTTATATCCAAATAGATAAAATGTAATATTAACTTACTTTTACACCCAGTTTAAGTTTATTCCTTAATATTGTATTTGATACTATTTTTATTGTTATTATTTTTGGAAGTTTTTAATATTGTAACATCACATTATTTTTAATTATTTAACGTTTTGATATGTAAAGAACCGAATTAACATTTCCTAGAATACTCCTAAGTCACTTCACTTTCTCGACTTAATTATAAATTCTTCTAACATACAAATCAGTCATGAGAAATTTGATTTGTAAATAAATTTTTAAAAAAATGTCAACAAAATATTTTGCTTTTGAATATGAAATTCATAAGTATGCTATACTTTAAAAGTAGCAAAATTATAATGAAAAAATATTTTATTATTTAAAATTTTATTCAAAAATGTGTTCTTAATTTATTCAAAAAGATAAAACAAAAAAAGTTATTCACGAATAAATGATTTTTGAAATTATAAGTAGGTATCTACTCGCTGTTAGAAGAATTGCTCAGATATAAATAATTTTTTTTTTCAGGAAAATAAAATTATTTTACTCTATTATGATACCAACGATTCTATTGAGCATCGCAATCTATTCATTCTATTTTATAGTCTTGAACTCTTGACGTAGGTACCTACTTGTTCATTTTGGTATATTTTTTTATTTAAACTTATACAATTATATTTACCCAATGTATGTAATCGATAACATAGAAAATATCGTTGATAAATTGAAAATATTTTATTCAAATGAATGAGCTAATTGTAGATACCTAACCATTATAATCATTGCATCATTAACAATAAAACAGATATGAATTTTATCATTTTGTCATGTATTATAATTAAAAACAATTTCTTACAAATAACAAAAAAATGATTTAAAATAAAAGTCACACTTTGAAATATTGTTTTTGATGTTTTGTGAAACAATCAAATAAAACATTAGTATAACTTGAACAATTTACAATAAAAATAAATATATTGTTGGGCAATATATTTTTATCCAAATATTGTTTATTTATTTATTTTTTTTTACCAGAAATACGTCTTTAAATCTATGAAATATAAATAAAATTACTATAGTTTTTGACAAAATATCAATATTAATTTAATTTAAAATATAAGATTTAGATTCGATGTTATTACTTTTAGGTGATACTTATAAATGTCGAATAATTAATTTGTAAGATATGTTATAGGTAATTACCAGTAAAGTAAAATTATATTGATCACCAATTCTTCTAATATTTACTTTATAGTACAGCAAGAATAAACAATTTAAAATTATTAAAAGGCCAATTCTTAGAACTTTAAAGTCTAGCAGGTTAGAGGGTATTGATAAGAAAAAAAGGTCAATAACATTTAAAATTTACAATTATTGACACTTCATTTTTATATTTATTTATTTATATTTACAACATGTATGTTGAAAAAACCTAATAAAATAAATTACAAATAAAGCTAAAATTTAATAATCATTTGAAAATGTAACACAGATCTGACATAAAAAATAAACAGCCTACCAGTAACCCACATCTTTTATACAGTATATACCCACAAAATAATGTTGTTTAGTGTTTAGGATTATTAATTATTTTTATTCCTATAATACATTTCTTCTGTGTATTATAATTTGGGTTTGGTAAATAAAAAATTAGATAAGTATTCTAAAATAGTGAGAATGGTGAATTGAGGTTTACTTAACAATTTTTAATAGCTGAGTAACATCTGTTTTAGGAGTATTGTCATATTAACATTGTTGTGTCTTGATTTTCAAAAAATATTGAATCAAGATTATTTTTATTTAATTCATCAATTGTATTATTTTGTTAGGTATTTATAGTTGATACTTAATTTAGCAAATTTTTTTAATAAAAAATAAATAAAATTAAACTATTTCAATTTAAGTTACAATGGTTTTAAATTCAATTTTTTTATTGGCATTAGTTTAAGAGCTCTAGAAAAAAGCTAAATTAATTATTTTTTTAATTTATAAAAGTTTGCATTAGTTTTATTATTTGTAAGCAATTAATTAGTTATCAGGTATTGTTAATAATTTTTACAAGATATTACCTAATTTTTATTGCATTTTATATAGCGTCTTGGAGGGCGATAAGGAGGAATGATAACTGATAAGGTGACACATGCAATATTAAAATAAATAAATAATTTTTTTACGATGTGATATAAAAAACAGAAATTATAGTAAGTTTATTATTTTTCGCTGCCCCTCCCCCCTGAGAAAAATTTCTGCGGGCGGCCTTGAATGTACAAAATTTTTTTTCTTAAACAACATCATATATAATTAATTTTAGCAATATCTATATAATAATTTCATCAGTGCCTAAAGTTTCAAGTATGTTAGTAGGTTTATTTTATGTTGGTGAATTTTAGTGCCTTAATAATACACAAATATTGTTTAATCACTGATTGTATGGTACTTTACAATTATGAATCTGCTTGACACCAGAATTGGAAACAATCTTAACTTTTATTAAAATTGGGCGATAAATTATCTATATTACTTTGTGGTTATTCATTAATTGTTATCTGTTTAATAATATTAACATACAAGTATAAAGATTATTATAACATTAATAAACATAGACTTGGTTTGGTAATAATTAGCCTTTATATAGAGAGAACTAGTTAACTTTAGCATACATACTTGTAATTGGGTAAAAATGAATTTAAAATTTAAGAATTTGTCTTTATTAATAATGCGAATGAATGATGCTAATAAAATGGCAATAATAGCTTCATCAAAAAAATCATCTACTTACAACTATTCGCTAACGCATTAATTTAGTTTTATTTTTCAAATAATTTAAGTAATTACAAATGTACAGTTTAAACACAATACCTAACTAAATTTGATTAACTTCAGGTTATGTCAACGTCCTTCAACGTGGTCCCCATACTGTTGAAAATCACTAACTCAGAAAATCACAAGTCACAATAGACTTAAACTTAAGACATTATATCACCACAATATTTATGCTATAAACCATTAAAAAAAATTAAATATTTCATAATAATAACAAATGTTTAAAATATTTTACAATATTATATTATAGTATAAAAGAAACTAACTACAAAATCATAAATAAAATTTATATCAGTAACTCAAAACTAGAAGAAAATAGTTAAACTAAAAATAATATCTTATGATTAAAAATATATACAATGTTTACTGTTCACAAATTTGTAATTCAAATCCATAGACAATAAAATAAACGATGAACTCTTAAAAACAAATGTCCAATTAAAATGTAATATCATTGGTGGTAATTGTATCAATAATAATTATATTATTGAGTACTGAGTACTATATGTTAAGATTATGATGTCTATTGTCTTCATCGTCTTTTACAATTTAAAAACCAAAGTATAATATAAAAAAAAAAAACATAATTTATTCTTAATTTTAAATAGGTCCACGTAAAAATTAATTTAATTATATGATGTTAAACCAATGTGTCATTAAAAATATATTACTTATCTCAGTACAATCTTAAATTTAAATAATCATAATAATGAATAGTTTGGTTTAAAAGTACTTTAAACTTAAGTGAATTTAGTTTAAAATTAAAATAAAAGCTGTTTCTATAATATACTATAGAGTAATAATAAATCCTTTGTTCCATCTAGCAAGTTGTATTTTATCTAGGCATAAAATAATATTTTTATATTTATAAGGGTAAAAAAAAGAAATAAAATCATACATAAACTAAAAAGGTATACCTGTTTGCAGGATACTGACTATTTATTATTTAATAAAATATATTAATTTAAATTAAGGAATAAGCATTTGAACATATGAAAATTATTTAATAAATTACCATAAACTATAATCAGTGTCTTCTTGGTATAAGGTTAAGAAAAATCCTATAAACGTTAAATACACAACTATGTTTCCACACAATGTAAAATTACAGGCTGTCCATGCAATCTAAAAACAGTATAATTGAGTTAGAGAAAAAAATTTATTTTGAAAGTAACATAAACGTTTCAAATTAATTAAAACTTACAGCATTAACTCTGGCCATTATTATAGGTAATGCAAATGAAGACACTACTATACCCATTGTAATAAATACAGCTAAATCCATATTGGCATTGCCGGATCCTGAGTAATCATTGAACCGTTTCATCAACATAGTCGGTAATGGTGCCAACAAATAAAATATCACTACTATGAATGGCCACCAAGAACTAGAACAAATAAATAAGGTATATTTTTAAGAAAAATTAAGTTACTTAACATAGAAAAGTAATAAATAATAACCTAATGACTTACTTTAAATCTGGCAACGCACATGCTAATATGACTAATGTCATACCAATAGATCCAGCAAAAGCTAAGCTCATCAAACTGTAAAAAAGTATAATAATTAAAATTAATGAATCTGATCAAAACACAATAATTTTAATATGAAGTGCTCACAGAGCATAAAAACCAATTTCAAAACAACACATTTTCATTTAATTTTTCTCAATTAATATTAATCTATTATTTTTAATTTCATAATAAAACTAATAACTTACGCTATTTAAAATCAAATTGTGGTGACCACGGAGATCATGAAACAAAAAAAAAAAAATATATTAATTTATATGTTATTAATAGTTAATTTAAAAATCTATAAAAACAAACACAATATACACTTATTATGCTTGTAGTAATAACATCACACATAAAATATACACTATGATCAATTAAAAATACAATATTTCATACTATTTAGTTCTAACTTTTAGTTTCTATTTTATAATTTTGAGTATAACCATTGATTTTATAATAAACATAAATTACAATATATACCTAAGTATTATAAAATTAATATTATAACAATAGAAAGATCATTTAAAATTATGTATACTATAGGTACTTTATTTGTTTAAGTAGTTAGTAATAATAGGTACCAGTATTCTAATTTTCAACACAATTCTAAAAAATTTTAATTAAAATATGAAAGATATGAAAAATGTATATTTGTTTTTTTCTAATACTATTTGCTACTAAAGAATAGTTATGTTTCCATGCTGAGCTTTAGATCAGCTCTCAAAATTTTAAATGATAACTATTTTTTAATATAAGAAATAAATATTCAAAAATTATAGTAACCTAATGTAAAATAGATTATAAGCAAATGTTTTATCTTTAAGCATCTCCTTGACACTATTACTTTTAATATGCAACAATCAAGCACAACTAAATAAATAAAATAAAGATAATATAATTATTAAGAGAAGTATGATCTATAAGTATGTATTGTGGATAAGGATAATACATTTTTGAAAAAGATAGGTGAAAGTTAGTAGAAATTAATATGGTTTTGGGAAAAGTAGTCAAGAAAAGACAAGACATATAAGAACTTGTAATAATACTAGAAACCACTATCATACTCTACACACATAACACAACTCAGACTTTGGTCACTCAAACATCCTAGCAAAAGATCTAAATAATTTTTTATTTCCTGGTTTAAATTGTGAACCAGATGGATATTGCTTCAGCATTACTTCTACCCGAATATACAATATATATATAATGTACACAAGCGACATACGACAAGATTATTAAATTAATATGGTATGAGGTAATTTCTTAATTTATTTAGTGAAACAGTCAAGACTTTTTTATGATTTTCCTACCAAAAGATAAATTCTGTCATCGATATGATATGTGCCCATACTGGCCATACTTGATAATAAATGTGCAATGATTTACAAATAATATAATTTCGATATCAAGGTCACTATGAGATATGAAGTATAGATTACTTTATACATTTCTAAAAATATAAAATAAAATAATAAATATTTAAAATTTGTAAACAAAACACTTTTGTTTGATAATTGTCTTAGTATAATATAGTATAAGTAATGCATGTGTAATGTGTAGTGTGACTTATAAAATATATAAAATGGTCGAAAAAAATTTTGTGGTGGAGAGGGTTGTAATCCCTAACTCCCCTTTGGATACGCCACTGCTTCCAAGACTAAAAAAAATAGGTGTAACAACCTTTTCCCATAACCTTACCCTATAACTATTATCCAAGAGTGTGCTTGATAAAAGCGGCTTCCCCCATAAAATCTTCATGTCAAACCAAACTATATTATCATTTAAGCTTATTATACAAAAAACTATATACATTCTTTAATCTAACTGAAAAAAATAATAATGAGCAAAATCTGAGAAGTAATTACAATTTAAATAAAGCATCACTAAGTAACACCCTGGGTCAATACTGAGTTTTATTTCACACATTAGCTATCAACAACATATTTTTAATATTAAAGATGAATAGTAGATGATATTTGACCATACTCCAGTAAATAAAATTGGACTGCACCAATTAAAATACAGGGGCAGATTTCTCATTAGGCACTGTAGGCAGCTGCCTAAGACGGCAAATTTGATAGTGTTTTATTAAAAAATATCAAACTTAAAAAAAAAAAAAATTAAAAATTAATTACTTTATATTTACGAAAAATAATTAATAATGTGTGTATTTATTTTATATTTTTCTATATCGTATATGGTATACAGTTGTGGTAACTTGTTCAGTTGTTCACCTATTATAGGGACAGCAAATTTTTGGTGCATATAGCCGTAAAAAAGATAAATCTACATCTGTTCAAATATACTATGTTACATAAATATAACATATTAAATTATATTACTATAATTTATGTATTTATTATTTTGTACAGTCTTAAATGTTTTGATACATTTTGGTTTTAAATTAATATTTTTAACTGTTGGTATTTTACCATGAATATTATTTACAGAACTTATAGATAGAAATAACACATTTAATTATCATAATTTTGATGTTACCTTGAGTAACAACTAAAAATATTTAAATCGGATAAAAAAGTATTTATTATTTTAACTTTTTAAATGAAGAAAGAAATAATTCACCATGTAATTTTAAACATTTTAAATAACTACCTAAGTGGTCATTCAATTTTCATAAATATTTGCATGAATAATTTAATATTTAACTGAAATAATTGATTAAAGAATTTTGAAAAATGTTGATAACCTTTAAATAAATTAATACAATACTATCAAATTGATAAGTAGTGTTTAACATTATTCATAAATATTTTTTAATTTTATATAATTGTAATTTATCTAATAATAAATACCTAGCGCATTATATCATGCTAACTATTTCATCCAAATTTCTCTAAAACTCCCACATTATTTTAATCATAGATCTTGCCTACAAGAAACTATAGTTTTATTATTAATATTTTATTAAATTTTCAATATATCACTTTTTATTATCGCGTTCTTTAAAATGTGTATGTTAATTTACTTATAATACATGTACAATGTAATATTGAAGTATTATGGCGCCTGCCATAGTAAATATTTGTACACAAAATGGCTAGTGATGAACTATACACAAATTAGAGTAATGACAGTATTAGTGATGATTAGGACTCTAATGGTGCAACACCACGCCTTTGCATCGTTATCATTCATATTTGCGCACAAAAAGGCAAATAGTGTCATTGACAACAATATATCGCACCGCTTGTGCGTTTAGCTTTTAATCCTGCCATCGTGAACGAATATGTCCGACGTAGCGGTCCGAGAAGCTTACGGTGATTGACGACAAGTAGATGTGCGTGACTTTAATGATATTTTATCGTGACATTCGTTATTATAATATAAATTATACGGCGACTGGTCAATGGTATCAAATAAAATACGTATATGGTTTATGTTTCAATAATGATTTAGATACTTAAAATACTTATCGTAAAGAAAATAGAAAAAATAGTGCGAAACAAACAACAATAACAATGAAATACGTCGTCCGTCGTTCAAGATCTACGAATAATATTTACGTTAGACAAAAGAAACTAGAATCGACAATCCGACTATAAGTTTTTGAGATATATAAGAACAATACTATAATCTACAATCAACATATTATCACATATTTAGACCAGACGTCGTTATCTAAACGTAAACATTTTGATTCGCATTATCAGCGGGCGGCACGAGTACAGTGTCGTCGTTTGTGTTCGACATTACGTGTTCGGCTGTGTCATAACCTAATGGACATGCTGAACTTAACTGCTAATTGACTAACGAACTAACGGGAGAAACGCCGTCAGACGAGCAAATGGTATTAACTATAAATAAATTAATTTATTGAAATATTGAAATTTGATGGTCGACTTGTATTGCAATTAGTAATTACTCCATACAGAGACCCGGCCGACCGCGGTTGGTACGACCGTTTTTCGGCCGCCATCTTAGGCCACGGCATGATTGTGCTTTTTTTGATTTCCCGGTCCCTACCGCCACCACTGCCGCAACGAACCACTGAATTACACATTTACAGACATACACACACACACAAACGTACCAACGGCACAGTGTCTCATATCGACACACACACACACTCACATTCGAGTAATTCATAACGAGTATTGTTGTCTGCTTTTGTGACTTTGTGTCGCCGTGTTCCGTTTTTATTATTCGTCAGAATCACCTAATACACGTATATAAATATACGGAACTCATCATTCGTCTTACGTTATTCGAACGGACCACTGTACGTGGAATAGTCACCGAAATCGTCGATCTCTGTGTCCAGTTTGCCCATTAATTTCGGCGTAGACAGTTTTCTAAAGTTTAAATCGAAACCTCGTCGCTCGTTCTATAATCGACCAGCAATAATGTCTGAACCAGCGAAAGGGTAAGTAACAAAAAAAAAACCGCCCTCCTTCGATAAAATCCTCATTCCGAATTCGTCTCTAATCCGCACCTCTTTGTGTCGATATTTTTTTTGTGACTTAGCATATCTGTATTGTCAATACTTGTAGCGATTATGAGGACTAATAGTCTTGATGAAATTATGGCCATATTACACCAGGAACAATCCGAAAATCGCTTACACTGTATACGGAAATACAATTTCCACGATGGTGATGATATGCACTTTGTCGTCTAACCACTTCCACATACATGCACATACATGATCCAAATAAATTATTTTATATGTCCATCTCGAAAAAAATAGTATTAAAACCTAAATCATATTCTTAATTCCAAGTCTAGGATAAATCTTATACAGTACATTAATATACCTAAACAAAGGAGTGGGTAATTACATATCTGAATGAGGTTGATTTGGAATTAGTTTTTTGTTCTTGTGCTAAAAATATACAACTTAGTATTTTTGCCATGTCATGCTAGTGGCTATACCTATCTTTTTGTTAACTAATCTTAAATATTCATGAATTTATTTTTAACAATATTACTTAAAAATATAAATAATTGAGTATTTTATTTCTATTTAATTAATCATAAACATTATATTGGTAATTTCTTCATCTATTAAGATATTATTTATATCCATTTAATGCATGTCTTATCAATTTAAGATAATTTTAGCATTAAAATAATTAATTAATGTTGATAAGTACTTTCAACAAAGTTAAAACTTTAGATTCCTTTAACTAAATGCCTACTTTTTTGTTTAAAATCATTTTAAAATATACCTAATTACTACATTAATCTTTTGAAACATTTATATTTATTATAAACACTTATGATGTGTATAGATTGTAAATAAATAATAAATAATTTTAAAATTATAAAAACCATTATGATTTTTATTAATATTTGTTGTCATTTTTCAAATTTATTAAAATATAGACTTAAAATAATAAATATTTCAATTGTACATTTTTTACTTCTTTCTGAAAAAATGTTGAGTCCCTAAATGTATTTGATGATATTAGGGTTAACCCCAATCAACATTAATTCAAGTATACTTTTTTTTACATAATTAATAATAATTGAATTTATTATACTTATTTTTAGCGAGGAATTAGCCACTGCAATTTTGAAGCAAAAAGATCGTCCAAATAGGCTCATTGTGGAAGAAGCAATCAATGATGATAACTCAGTCATTGCATTATCTCAGGTATCTACAAATAAACTATTATTAGTTGTAAAAGAAATGTTAACAAAACTTCTTATTAAAATCAAGTTACTAGTATTGATTTTAAATAAATGTATCTAAAAATTAAATATGGTGATTTTTAATTATTATTTATTTTGTTTTATATTTCAGGCTAAAATGGATGAATTACAACTCTTTCGTGGAGATACTGTGTTACTAAAAGGCAAACGCCGTAAAGAATCAGTTTGTATTGTATTATCTGATGAAACTTGCCCAGATGAAAAAGTACGCATGAATAGAGTTGTGCGTAACAATTTACGTGTCAGAATATCAGATATTGTTCAAATACAACAATGCCCTGATGTTAAGTATGGTAAACGTATTCATGTGCTTCCAATTGATGATACTGTAGAAGGATTAACTGGGTAAAATTTACAAAACCTGTACATATCTATTTATCTCTATTAACAATTCAAATTTTTTTTTAGAAATTTGTTTGAAGTTTTTCTTAAACCATACTTCTTAGAAGCATATAGACCTATACATAAAGATGATAATTTCATTGTCCGTGGAGGCATGAGAGCTGTAGAATTCAAAGTCGTTGAAACTGATCCATCACCATATTGTATTGTTGCTTATGACACAGTTATTCATTGTGAAGGGGATCCAATCAAAAGAGAAGTAATTTAAATTTTTTTTACCTTAGTTACCTTGCCATAAATCTTATAATTCAATTAAATACTTTAGGAAGAAGAAGAAGCATCAAACACAGTTGGTTACGATGATATTGGAGGTTGCCGCAAACAATTGGCACAAATAAAAGAAATGGTTGAACTCCCACTCAGACATCCAAGTTTATTCAAGGCTATTGGTGTAAAGCCACCTAGAGGAATTTTGTTATATGGACCTCCTGGTACTGGAAAAACACTCATTGCCCGTGCTGTTGCAAATGAAACAGGGGCATTCTTTTTCTTAATCAATGGTCCTGAAATTATGAGTAAACTCGCTGGAGAATCTGAAAGTAACTTAAGAAAAGCTTTTGAAGAGGCTGACAGAAATTCTCCTTCCATTATTTTCATTGATGAATTAGATGCTATTGCACCCAAACGTGAAAAGGTAATTTGATTAAAATATTTTAAGTTAATAAATCATCAATTAAATAAATATACCTATGAATTATTTAGACTCACGGAGAAGTAGAACGTCGTATTGTATCTCAATTGTTAACACTCATGGATGGGCTAAAATCTTCATCTCATGTCATTGTAATGGCTGCAACTAACCGTCCAAATTCTATAGATTCAGCTCTTAGGCGTTTTGGACGCTTTGATAGAGAAATTGATATCGGCATTCCAGATGCTACTGGTCGTTTAGAGGTCTTGCGTATACATACTAAGAACATGAAACTTGCTGAGGAAGTTGATTTAGAACAAGTAAAAATAATTGAATAAAATTTAAATTATGAAAACATATTTTTATTAACTTAACACAATATAATTTAATGTTACCAACAGATTGCTGCTGAAACTCATGGTCATGTTGGTGCTGATCTTGCCTCATTGTGTTCTGAAGCTGCCCTGCAACAAATCCGTGAAAAAATGGACTTGATAGATTTAGAAGATGATCAAATTGATGCTGAAGTATTGAATTCATTAGCTGTCACCATGGAAAACTTTAGGGTAAATTTAACTTACTTCCATTACATTTTTCTGAAGTCAAAATTTACACTTGTATTATTTATTTAGTATGCCATGGGTAAGAGTAGCCCAAGTGCTTTAAGAGAAACAATAGTTGAAGTTCCAAATATTACATGGGAAGATATTGGAGGTTTGTCTAATGTGAAGCGTGAATTACAAGAACTTGTTCAAGTATGTTATAATATAAGTTTTAAATAATAGTATATTAATTTTATTGTATTGTTCTATTTGTATAGTATCCAGTCGAACACCCAGACAAGTTTTTGAAATTTGGTATGCAACCATCCAGAGGTGTTCTATTTTACGGACCTCCGGGTTGTGGTAAAACTTTATTAGCAAAAGCCATTGCTAATGAATGTCAAGCTAACTTTATATCCGTTAAGGGTCCTGAACTGTTAACTATGTGGTTTGGTGAATCTGAAGCTAATGTCCGTGATATCTTTGATAAGGTAAGTACATTGATATGTAATAACCTTTTTTTCTTTATCGACCCTTAACAATTAACTTGTTCAGGCAAGAGCTGCTGCTCCATGTGTACTCTTTTTCGATGAGTTAGACTCCATTGCTAAATCTAGAGGAGGAAATGTTGGCGATGCTGGTGGTGCAGCAGATCGAGTAATCAACCAGATTTTAACTGAAATGGATGGTATGGGCGCTAAAAAGAATGTATTCATAATTGGTGCTACTAACAGACCTGGTAAGCTTTAGGCTTTTTTATAATCACAGCACAAAAATATGACTAAATGTTGATGTTTGTTCTAGATATCATTGATCCTGCTATTCTTCGTCCAGGACGTTTAGATCAATTGATCTACATTCCTTTACCTGATGAAAAATCACGCGAAGCCATTTTCAAGGCTAATTTGAGAAAATCTCCTGTTGCCAAAGTAATTTATCATATTATTTATTTATTACAATTATCTAATAAATACCATATTTTATATTAGGATGTCGACCTCAATTACATTGCAAAAGTTACTCATGGTTATTCTGGTGCTGACTTAACTGAAGTATGTCAGCGTGCCTGCAAACTTGCGATTAGGCAAAGTATTGAAGCAGAAATAAGACGTGAGCGTGAAGCAGCGACAAACCAAGGAATGGAGGTATTGAAATATTTAAAATTAATTTATAAATGTATTCAGTGTGATATATAATTTAAATTAATGTTTAGACTGATGTTGCTGAGGATGATCCTGTCCCAGAAATTACAAAAGCTCACTTCGAAGAAGCTATGTTATATGCCCGTCGTTCTGTAACTGACAACGACATACGCAAATACGAGATGTTTTCTCAAACTTTACAACAGTCACGTGGTTTTGGCACCAATTTCAGGTTCCCGACAACGACAGGCACACCAGCTGCCAATAGTGCAACAACTGGCGGTGATCAAGCCACATTCCAAGATGATGGTGATGATGACTTGTACAATTAAGCCTGTTCTCCCTTCCCTCAAATAATAGATTTAATGTATATTCGAAGATTTAAGAATGATTCAAGCATTTTTTTTTTTTTTTATATATATTTAAAATAAAATAAAGAAATTTAATACACATATGATTGATAAATAATTAAGTTTATTAAATTTTTCTAATGTTTGTACACGGTTATACAGTAATATAGGAAAAAAAATGGTGGGATACAAAAAAAAAATGTTATATCGGATTTTTTTTTATAATTATTATTTATTTTTTCTTTTATAAGAATTATTATTAATAAAATTTAAACAAAATACAAACACAAATTAAAAGGAATAGTATTGCTTTTAGTCAGTTAACTTGAGATCGTATGTGTCCATGATTGCAGCCATAATATTCCAAAGTGTTACCTTGTCCAAATCTTCAACCAATGCCTTGAAAAAATGTAAAATCATAAACATAGTTTATAAATACTAAAACATTAAATTATTGACATAGTATAGATGATTCACATATTATATAAGCATGTCTTTACATCATGAATTTAATTTCATTAATTTTTAGTAAGACATAAAATATGTGAACCTTTATTTTTTTAAATATATTTAAAACCATACTTTTTCTCAAACTTTAACAACTTTATCTTTTGGAACGTTCAAGGATAATAAAACATTTTTAAGCAATATCCTAAGACGTCCTAAATATTAACACATTTTTTCAAACACAAAATTAACCAAATGTCCTTAAATTAAATGACCCTGTATAATATGTCAACAGTATGTTCTATAGTAATTAAAATATGACTAAACATCAATAGCCCTGCTATGTTGAAACAGACAGTAGAGGCATATCACTTCAAAATGATTGGTATCCTTTTAAAAATCAGCTAAAATATACACATCAATTAATTGTTCTCAAATTCCAATGATCTTTCATACATTTAATTTTTGCTCATATTTTGTAGACAATATAATAAGGTTTTTTGGCAAATAATTGCTAAAACGAAAAAAATTTTAACTAATTCAAAAACATTCTTTGAAATGAGAACGATTAAATAACAGCAAAACAGTAAAAAGTAAAAACATACCTGATACCATGGTTGAATTTCATAATCAATTATTTGAGATGGAATGCCATAAACTTTGATCGCTAGTTCAATACAAGCAATTGCAATATGCTGTGCTTTATACTGGAGAATATCACTATTATGATAAAAATCCTAAAAAAAAAAAAAATAATTAATATTTTTAAATTTTTTATTAATATAAGATCAGCAAAAGTGAGTTGAGAGTATATAATATAGCAAAACTATTAAAAGTAAAAAGTGTTAGATAATTTAAAAAAATAGAACGTACGTGTAAGAAATCATATGCTTTTTTAAATACAATGATATCCTTCCCATGTTTGGAATAGAAAACTGGACGTAGAGTTTGAACGTAGTGCAAAAAATACTGTAAAAATAATAAACTTGTTATACATCAATTACATAAAAAGACCAAAATAAGAACACCAGTTATCCAGTATAATCAAACTGACAACAGCCTACATCACAGTTACATGAAATTTATTTATGTTTTAAAGATTTTCTAGAAAAATGTATGGAATATTTGAACGGTAACAAAAAATATGCCTTGAAGCTTGTGAAAATTATGCATTCTTCCATATTATATGTACTTTTCTAAATTAAGATTATGAATGTTTAAATATGTAAATAACTAAACGTAACAATTTTTATTCGGAATTCATAATATTATATCATATTCAGTTCACCAGAATGAGTATTGATAGAATAGTCCAAAATATCTAGTCAATGATTGAGAATTATGTAGTAATGTATGGTCTAGTTTTGATTATTTAATTATTGATACCTACAATTTTGCATAACAAACAATATTTATAATTGAATAATTTTACGAACTATAAATTAATTTATATGAATCATTGTTCAAAATATTACATATATTGTCTAAAAATCATTAAAAATAAGGGTAAATACTTCTTATATTACACCAATTAAAATAACAAATGTAACCATACTACAATCTATGGTCATCTAATCATTAAACTATGTGGCTAAATGAATTATCTCTTTATTCTAGTGTTTATGAAAAAGAACTATGCTCATGAAATACAAGTAGTTTAATAAGTTTGAAATTACGTTGTGTGGATGATTAAAAGTTGTGTCAAATTGCAATATTCTCATGATTAACATTTCAGCGTGCACAATGGAGTCCCGGAAGTTCCAATAATCTTCAGCTAAACGCAATGGAGCCGCATCTCTATGTAATGTGTGATAACACACATTTATCAAATCCCGAAGTCTGGCGGTTTCATCATGTACTTTACTAGCCAAATATAAAGTTGCACTAGCTATAGACTGTAAACATATATATCATATTGAAATCACAATATTACAATATTTAAATGTTTGTATAAGTTGGTGTGTTTTAATAGATTTTATCTATTGTTTTACGCTGACGCTCACCAAAATAACTGACACATGATACTAAAAGTAATTTTTAATTAGTAACAAGATATTCAAAAAATTCTACCCATAACGATATTCAAAATTATATTATTGTGCCCACCAATTTAACATCTCAGTATAATAAAATTTATTTATATATTATTTTTTACCAATATTAATACTGTATGTACAACTTTTTATTATGTATAGTATTAATCACAATTTCATCTTAAACACACTTGTAATAATTGCTATGTTTAGTATTTATTTATTATTGAAGAATAGTTGTACTTCATCTTGGTAAGTATTTAATACAAAATTACAAAATTAATTAAGTTTTTGCGCCAATCAAATGAACCCTATATTTTGGAATGAAAGATACTTGATTATGATCTAAAAAATGAATAAATTTCATAGCAACGAGTATATTAAAATACCAAATGACAATAGAAATAATTAATAAAAACCATATGCTTTTACAATCATATCATTTTAGTGGGAGTATACTATTACTTGTCATTTACTTATCATATATTACATATTAATAGACACACAAATACATTAGATATAAAATAGATATTTTGAGATTTGTAACATACTATACAAACAAAATTTACATTTATCTAAACCATTTGTAGCAGTTCAAAATTAAGTAATTTTTTTTTTTTGTTATAGACACTTGTTTTAAATTTCAGATTAAATCCTTAATGTTTTCATTCAATAATGCATTAATGACCAGATTAAAAAATAATTTGTTACCAGACAAAATACAATTGTATGATGCCATGTTTTAACAAGATATATACTTACATAATTACATTAAAAAAGAATGCTGAAAATATTATTAATACCACCAAGAGTTATCAGTATTAATAATAATTACACTTACGTTTGGTGCCTCAAATCATATATAGTGTCGTAACAAGAATTTTACGCAGTTCAATAAATGTGATAATGCAGATGGAAACAAACAGTTTTACTCTTATAAATATTTTGTATATTATGCTGCATTAAACCAAAAAACCCGTTAAACAACAAGTTCAGATTATAGGTATACAAGTTTTTTATTTCTAATTTTTTTTATGTATAAATATAAAAAAATCTGTAAAATAAATACAAACTATCATTCATATACAAAATGCAAAGCCTACCAATAATGTCATCATATTTTCAATGGTAAATTTAAAAACAATTACAATACACTTCATATTTTTATTTTGTATTTTTAGTGTGAACTATTATAATTAATATAATGAAATAGGTTTATTAATTTTAATTGTATTTTTTTATATATTTAGTTTATTAACATTTAACTCATACTATTAATCATACCATCTGTATTTATATTTATTATACTTGAAAAATAAATGTATGCAAATTAAAAATTTATAAATATTGTATGCAAATGCCAATAACAAGTAAAATATTAATGTTTGTCTATACTAGAAATTGTTTTTTTTTTTTTATATATATTTATGAATATATTGTATATATCTGTATTTGTTTATATATGGTTAAAATACGTATGTTATAATGTTTATAAACATACTTAAAAACTGATCAATTATAATCGTCTCATAATTAGTTAAATGCAATTCTATATTTAGTGATTATTAATTATTGATTTAAAATAAAAAATGTATTAGCCATAGTCATTCAATATGTTGTGACTTATGACTATCTGTTTCCTAGACAACTATTTTTCATAGTAATATAAAACAAATTATTTTAAAACTTTAATATATAAAAAAAAAAAAAAACACTGGAAACTATTGATATATTATTAATGTATAGGTAATAAATTTGAAAAAATTAAACTTAATTAATAATTGAAACGATGAAGATTTAAATTTATTTACACTCTAATAGTTGATATAACAAATTTCCTATGGGTTTTATCAAATAATTATAAACATAATAATACAATTAAAAGCCTACTACGCATTTATAAAAACAGTGAACTAAAAAATCATAAATCATAATTTAGTTATTTTCTATTTACTATAATAACTTATAAACAATAAAATACAAATAAAAATATGAAATATAAAATAAACAATTTATGACTAATATTTAAACTTTATTTATGTATTGCTTACACAAATTAAAATCAAATACAGAACTATAATTTAGATTTAATTCATGTTGGCACGGTAAAATTTGAATTTTAATATTTTTAAAACTGTTAATAACATGAAATAATATACAGGGGTGTTTCACGGTGAACTGACAATTGCAATAACTTTTGTTTTATTGAACATTTACAACTTCTTTTTTTATTATTATCAATTGTCATCTGCGCTACATTTAAATTAATTTTTCAACTTTTTTTAAAATTTAGTATGTAAAGTTAAGAAATTAAAAAATTTTCTATTTGATATTTAATAAAATCAAAACAGCCATTTTGATGATACGATTTTTAACACATGTCGGCAAAAAAAAAAAAATAAAAAATGTTCAGCTGTTTATTTTCTATGAAATTCTGAAGTTTGCACAATTTTATATTATTTTAAATAGATTTTCTGGATAATCTATAATCGCTGTAACACTGATGAACAAGAAGTAAATTTGAATATGAGCAAATTATAAAAATTGTTCAAAAATTATTGACTCAACCTAAGTAAAAAGTTTTTTGACCAAAATGTTTCTAAAATTTGGATTTTTTTAAACATCAAATAGAAAACTTATTTTTTTAAATTTTGCATACAATGTTAAAATAAATATATTTTTAAAAATATTTTTAATGTAGCACACACGAGAATTGACAATAAAAAAAAAAAAAAAAAAATTGAAAATGTTTAATAGAACAAGTTATGCAACTGTCAGTTTAACTGGAAACTGTATATCTAATGTATATGTAGCACAAGAGTTTTGGAAAAATACTTTAATTATTAGTAATTAACTTGATAAAAATTTAAAAATTAAATTTTAATTTTAATATATGTAAGAAACTGATTTTAATTTAAATCTTCACCTTCTTAAATATATTTCAATAAATAGAGAATTGATTACTATGGTTTAATAATGTGTATTAATCTTACCATATGAATATTATATTATTTAATTTTACTTATAAAACAATTCAAATGTAATTATAAGTAACAAGGAATAATGATAAAGCTATAACTACTTAATATAATAATTTATTATGTGTATTGTAATCAGTCAAAATATAGATATACCCAATATTGAAAAATATTAAGGTACCTATTTAAAATGAGTACTTACATAATTGTCATATGTGTTTTCATCAACATGTTTATAAAACTTTTGGAAGTAAACTGCAGCTGAGCATATAGTTATATGTTTTAGACCCAGTTTAATACCTATTCATAAAACATAAATAAAATACTGCATACTTCAAATATATAAATAAAAAATGTTTAACTGTACCGCATTCAAATATAAACCGAACAGCAATGTAATTTGATTTGTGAACCAAATAGTCAGTAAGAGGTGCCTCTGGTTTTTTAAATTTGTCTTGGCTCTCTGAACGCTGTTTTGTCCGATACTTCGGTTTGGAAATGTTTTTGTTTTTCTTATGAGATTTTACTTTCTGCTTGTGAGTCTTCGTCTTGCTTTTAGTAATACTCTTCATTTTTGGTGCTTTTTTACCCATAGTGTTTTAACTTTAATAACTTAACTTCAACACTTTTCTATAAATCAACAACACGCATAATAAAGTACACTTAATTGTAGGTATTATTAAACGCCAGTATAAATCAATAGAATGAAGGTATGCTTGTTTAGGCCTGACTAACTACATTTGAATATTACCCAAGGAAAATATTAAAATTCGAAAAATATAATAAATTACGTTAAGCGCATAACAAACAACTATTAATTTGACAGACGATACACAATAATAAAAAATGTTAAATTAGTATTAACTTTATAGTATATACATCAACTAAGTATACGCGCATACGCCATACGGCATTACGGCAATACAGCATACCATGGCATACAGTACCGAATTTGTATATTTATCTATAATGTGATGAGTGGTAACTCTGATCAGTATTTGAGGTTATATTCATAAAGATTTTGGCGGAAACTTAAATGAATATACAATTTTTATCAATAAAAAAATGTACAGAAAAAATATTGAAAACATATATTTTTATTTTAACAATAATTTATGAGAAGTCAATAAACAAAAGAAAAAAAAATCCAAAGGAAATATTGTGACATTCTTATTCTCCCCGTGTACAGGCCATGTTATACGACATACAAATATAATTTATACTTTTACCTAGGTAATCTTCAAAAGTTGCTCAAACATTAAACAATTAGATCAAAATACCTCCCTACATATTCATCAAAATATCTACCTACACGGCTACACATCCGCTTAAATGTGTTGTCGATTTCCTACTGAAATCCAACCCACAAGGTTGTATATTTATTATAACGATCAAACGATAACTACCATCACGATGGCACGATCTAATAAAACAATATAGCAGCCATTCAGCCATCAGCATTGATAATAATAAGATAATAATAAATAATGTGAAAGTATTTTTATTCTAAAATAGATATTCACTTGGGCAAACAGATATAATATAAAAATAATCCCATAAATTATTCTTATAACAACTGACAATGATAAAACACAAAAATAGATAATACCTATACTATTATTATTTTAGTGTACACAATTGAATATTGATACGAAATTACGGAATAAAAATTATCATGAAAAATGCCATTTCACAGTATGGAAGTGGTCATGAGTCATAACTTGGACCAATGGTTAAATTACACGCTAATAATATGTTCTAAATTTTAACAAAATATCGCACAATCGGCCCAAAGCTGCGTTATTTTTATGATTAAAGATAATTTGGTATTTCTAAATTTGATTGAATTTATGACGTATATATTAATATGTCTGTGGACTGTGGTTTGTGGCAGACAAAACCACAAATATTATAATATGAATATTATAAAATATATTTGATTTAGTTTATGAAAAAACTGAAACAAATAGATATAATCTGACGTACTTAACCTAAAGTATCCTGTATACACTTTAATCGAATGTAATTGATTTAATTTATTCAGAATAAATATTGTTAAAACTAATATATTATTAAAATAAAAAAAAAAAATTGAGAATTAGGTATAATCACTTGGCTTCACAGTAGGTGTCAGTGTCATCATTCGTCATCATTGAGAAAGCTATAAGTCACTGTAATGAATGTAATGAAATGGCGCACAGAAGATTTTTCAGAGCCCGTAATGTACCTAATTTAACATTTAACAAAAATATGCTCACACTTTTTTTTTTTTTTGCAAACAAAATTATGCAAATGTGCTTGTCAATATTATACTTATGAAATATTTATTTAAAAATATATCAAAAATTAAATATTTCAGAATACCTCTTAGTAGTATAATTATACGTTAGGTTAAGTTTCAAATTATGAAAATAAAAAAGATACCTATGTATTTTTAATTTAACTGAATATCTTTACAAATAACGTATTTGGAAATTTGTGTTTAATATTACATACCTATTAATTTGCGGATATAACAAAGAGATCGTGTCAAACAATTTTTTTTTCATAAATAAATTCATCACTTGCCGTGTAGATAGGTGATATAACCCGCGTGAAAAATGTGTTACCGTGTTGCCTATATCTTTCGCCGTTCCTGAAAAAGATTTAGTCATAAACCTGATAACTATTGTAGAAACGCTAGAATTTATCGAGTAGTTGGTTAAACTGTACGTTTACAAATATCGTGCAATGAAAATCATTTTAAATCACTCCCACTACTTAATAAGTAATAAATACAATTTGAGGTTAAGTGTTGTGGCGACCAATGCCATAATATTAAATACTCTCTTTTTATTTTATAGTTAGGACTCCGGTTCATCCATTTTCTATCGGACTCCGATTCCGTCATCTCGAGTTGTTCAGTCGGCTGAATTCTTTTTCCCTATTTTTTTTTCTTAATTAAATTCCTTTTAAACCGTTCACTTACATCTGAATAACAATGCCACCTAAATTCGATCCAAGTGAAATCAAAGAAGGTAACGTATTCTTTTTCTAATAATTCTTATAAAACACGTGATAAATTCATACTGAAATTTCCACGTTTTTAATTTGAACTTATGGCACTATTGTCGTTACTTATACTTATTACTAAATGATTCTTTCGTTATTTAAAAATTATTAAAGCCTATACATATGTGCTTAATTTAATTTAAACATTATTTTTGGAGATTGAATTTTATGATTTATTTTTACCTTATTTGTATGCAATATCTTGTTTATTTACCTTATAACTATTTTTATTTTTTGTTTATAGTGTACATGCGATGTGTTGGAGGAGAAGTTGGTGCTACATCTTCTCTTGCTCCCAAAATTGGTCCATTGGGTTTGGTGAGTTTTTAGAATCACTTAATCTTTTACTATAGTTGATTTATACAGAATTTTCTGAATTATAAAGTATGTATTCATCTTTTAGTCTCCCAAGAAAGTCGGTGATGATATTGCTAAGGCTACATCTGACTGGAAAGGTTTGAAAATTACTGTTAAATTGACTATTCAAAACAGAGTAGCTACGATTTCTGTTGTTCCTTCAGCATCATCATTGGTAATCAAAGCTCTTAAAGAACCACCTCGTGATAGAAAGAAGGTTAAAAATGGTATGTATTTCACCACGTTATTGTTCACTAGTAAATTGACTCAATCGACTATTGTTCCTCATGTCAGTTTTAATGACTTACATGATTTTAACAAACTGTCGTATATCAAAATTATATCACGAGTTGCTTCACCCAGAACTACCGAGTGTCATTGTCTGGTTTTGCGGACTCAAACAAAATAATCTTACAAATTTAAATTGAATTTGTGTAAACTAGTTATTTTTTGAATTACCACATATTTTGGTTATTTATTTTACTGTTAAACACAATGGTAATGTAACTTTGGATGAAATCATCAATATCAGTAGAACAATGAGGCCAAGATCAATGGCCAGAACATTGGCTGGAACCGTAAAAGAAATTTTAGGATCAGCTCAGGTATTGTTTATTATAATATAAAAGCTATGCTTGTATTTATTTAATACAAGTTTTATTTGTTCTTAGAGTGTTGGATGTACTGTTGATGGAAAAAATCCTCATGATATCATCGAAGGAATTGATGATGGGGCAATAGTTGTTCCGGAAGAATAAAAGTAGTGAGTATTTTTCCACTGAAGCTCAAATCCTAAAATATATATTTAATTTAGGATTTGAGTTCAGTGGTTTATTTGGTAGGGGTTAGCATCCCATCCACCACCCTCAGCAGTTTTTCAATAAGCATTAAATTTTTTATAAATGTGTTATAAACAGATATTATTTTCATTTATTTCAAGCTAACCAATATTAACATCGACTGAATGATTATTTTTTGTCTGGATTTTCTATCATATTGAATAGTTAATTATAACTATGTGTGTGTGTGTACAAAATATTTCTTAAAATTAAAGTAATAGTTACTTTAATATTATGTTTAAGTAGGTGCCAGAAGTAATCTAACTTACTGTTGTTTATTTCAATCTCAAATTTTTCCAATTCATTTGATATTTATATAAAAAAAAAAAAAATGCTAATTATTCATCTTATTAAGGAAAATGCCACTCATGATACTTGGTGTATATATTTAATTTTAGTTACAAATTAATAATTATTAATATATGTTTTTTGTTCTTGAAGATATATTTGTTTATATTCGTTTAAGTTTTTTGGTGCTTATTGAATTTAAATCAAATTGTATTAAACATTTTCCATTGAAACTTAACAACATTTACCAGTTGATAATTTTATAAATTGAATGACAGTATTTATGTAACTGCTTTTGGGTGGCATAAACGCTACTGAGGAGACAACCTCAATAAAATAATCACATTATTTGTTTCAAATTTAAATATAATTTTTGATCTTGTATATATATGAAGTAGATACTGTGTTGTTCTGTTAAGTTTGATGTTAAATGTGTTAACACTAAGTAATAATTAGAATTAAGGTTTAATATGTTTAAAAACTTTTCTTTCAGATTCTTGTTTGTGCAATTGATGGTCAAATAAAGTACTTTAATTCTTTCAACTTAATACTTTGTTGTTTTTTTTGTGTATATTATGTGTACTAAAAATATCCTGATTTATCCATTATATATTCAATATATACTTTATATAGGAATGTTATATTTTGTTGTCTGTTCCGTGATTGGTTGCATATTTGGAAAACATCAAGAACTGTTAAAGTATGTCTATTATCGGTGATACATTAAAGTCATGGCTAATTCAATAGTCATAAAACTAATACTATTAATTGGTGTCTATTTCAAAATATTGTGATCTAGTCCTAGTAAAACAATATGATTTGCTTGTTTTGACTACTTAAAAACTTAAAAATTCATATGTAACTGATACCCATGAAATATTTGTTCAAACTGCTATTAGAATAAACAGAATGTTTGTCTCAAAATGTCATTGTGACAAAAATATTTAAAAAATGAACCAATATTTAATCTTGTTTTCTACAATTATTTAATAATAAGATATTTTATCTATAAAACGTGCTACTTTAAATTCAGCAGTCCCCATTAAACCATGGTTCTGTAGTCGTGTTCATTTAGGCTTTTTTTTTCCTCTCCTATCTTTTAACTTTTTAAAAGTTCTATATTCCATCTTCAGTCGATTTAAAGAAAAACCATATTTTCTTAGTAGATAAGATAAGGTTTTCGGAAATTTTTATCCATGATGAACCTATTACATAAATAATATAAACAGTTTCATCCATTATATCTATTCTATAGACAATCATATGGGTAACAATCAATAATTTGACCATCTCTGAAAATTTGTTTCATTATAATTGGTTAGCAGTGACATGGTGTGTGTATTTAAAAGGATGTGAACAGTTATTTTTTTCAAGCGATTGAATTCTATACCCAATTATTGTAAATTACAGAAACACAAATTTTATCCTTTTAACGACGTGTTATAAATTCAAGATAGCAAAGAATTTAAATATCTATATAATGAATGACGGCATGGATAAGAAAAAGCGACTACAATGTATCGAACTATATAAGTACTGGTCGTTTCTCTCTTAAATAAAATCAAATCTGCTTACAAACGTAAGCAATTTTAAACTGTTACACTGCAGTGCCACTTAGTGCGATCAGATTATGATTTGCCAATAACATAATAGATTAAAAATAGACCGTGAATTTATGGTTTTCCATAAGTGGTGTTGTAATCAATGGACAGCGTATGACACCAACAAAACGAGAATAAAAACCATCATCTAAATAAATAAAAATAAAATTATAAAATCATTTTTCATGTACTGTTAAATTATAAAGAAATTTTTCCTTTTAATTTTTAAGTGTAAGCAATGCTTACATGTACGCTACCTACGCCCCTACTGGTTAGTGGGGTTTTATAAAAAAAATTTGACAAGTTACATCAGCAGCAAATAACGTAATGAAATCCAATATTTCTGAATTCTTCTCAATGATAATGTAATTATACCAGCATATGTAAAATTAACATAAATAAACGTTGAGTAATATGAACTTACTACTTATGATGATTAAATAATAAATTAGAAACTTGATTATTAAATTTTTCAGAATGAAGAAGTAGGAAAATAAATGCTAAACATTTTTGTTAACATTATAAACATCATATCATTAGAAATTATAACAAAATAAAAATTTTCAATTTCTAAAAACATATCAAATAATTTATAACTTGAACAATTAGTTTGCTTATTGTTATAATATAATTACATATATAAATAATAAATATACAATAATTATAGTAAAACAACATTTGTCCAGTAGAGCATTTAGGCACAAGAGCCAATATTTTCTTGTAACATGAAAATATCTATTAATAAAATATACAGTATATGTATAAATAGAACTACAAGTTTTGGCGCACATATTAAATAACAAGGAGGAATATATATATAAAAAAAAAAAAAAAAAAATTAAAAAATTGCATTCAAATAAACCAGAAAGTTGTTCAATTTATTAACAAAAATTGTATGTTAAATTCTATGTACAAAATAAAACCTAAATTATTTATTTTGGGAATATTTATTAATATCTTCAAACAATGAAGATGTTAGAAAAAAAAAAGAACAAGATTAAGAAAACACATAATATATCTTATAAATATAATATATTATGTATAAATAATAAAAAAAAAAATATATTAGACGAAATAAAAGTCCAAATATAATTTTGAACCAATTCAACTACTCACGGTAGTGTATCACACAAAACAGCTTTCATTGCAGGTGAAATTGTTTCGGGAAATTTAATATCAAATGATACTAATAAATCCCCTTTTCTTGATTGTTCTTTAGCATATGGGAGACCATAACCTTGAAATCGTTTGACAGTTGATGGTTTTACAACTTCTGATTTTAGGTTAAGAGGTAATTTTTTATCTGTTAAAGTAGGAACTACAACGTCTACGCCACATAGTGCCTAAAAATAAAATAATTATTATATTTTAAATATTAAAAAAAAAAAAATTAAAAAATTATTACTTGTTTAAGAGTTATTGGAACTGTATATCTAATATCATTTCCATCACGTTTAAAAATTGGATGAGGTTTGTCTCTTATTACAAAAACAATGTCTGAAGGTATTCTGTTCATTGCTTGATCTCCTTCTTTTTGAAATGTTATTTTAGTACCTGCTTTCCAACCAGGTTTTATATTGATTGTTAACACTTTATCTTCTTTTCTAGAAGTTCCATCTGCTTGGAGCACTCTTCTAGAGATTTTCATTTTTTTTGTACACCCTCTACTTATATCCTCTAATGACACATATACTTCATGTTCAATAGCTGGGTCTTGAGCTTTTTCTTTAGATCGTCCCATAGGTGAACCATGAACATTGAATGACTGTGACCTAAAAGCTCCCATGCCAGGTGGACCATGTGACATTCGAATAAAACCATCATCAAAGTCCATTTCATCATCAAACATTGAACCACTATTACCAAATATATTGCCAAATGGATTTGTCGAGCCAAAGAACTGTGCAAATGTTGCTCTAGGATCGCCATGGAAAGTATAAGAATAGTTGTTTGAATTATTTCCTTGGCCAGCACCTCCTTTAAGACCATCTTCACCATATTTATCATATATATCACGTTTTTTTTTATCACTTAATACTTCATATGCTTCTGCTACCTCTTTGAATTTTTCTTCAGCTCCAGCACTTTTATTCTTATCTGGATGGTATTTGAGTGCTAATTTTCGATAAGCCTTTTTAATTTCATCGTCTGCTGCTCCTTTTGACACTCCTAGGATTTGATAATAGTCTTTTCCCATCATATGCTAAAATCAAATTGAATTATTATTAAAAATGTCATTGAATTAAAACTTAAGTATAATAATGCTAATACATAAATGATACCAAATAAAATTACTATTTTTAGAAGGAAGTTGGTAAATATAAACACATTTAGTGTTTGATAAGAAAAATAATATTTGTCAGCTTTTAATAAATGGTGTATACGATATACATATTTTATGAAAATTAATCAATATTCCAAGTTAATACTTGTAACAATAATGATTAATGGTTTAAAAATACACATTTTAACAACTATTTGTTTGTTTGTTACGAAACAAAAATAGGATAGACCTTACTTCTTGTCCATTAATAAATCAATAATTGTAATAAATAGGTACACATAAATTATAACATATTAATCTGAATTAATATCTATTTTTATTAATTTTGTTCTATTTAAGTTGTTGTTAATTTTAATTAAAAAAGGCATGTTTTAAGTTACAACTTATAAATATAAATATCAGTTAAATAAAAAACAAAAAAAAATTATTTATAATTCTATAAAATTTCTACTTAGTAAAATAAAAATAGATATTAAATTTGATATTATTAATTATATTTAATTTAATTTAAACATCATTAAGTTTAGATAAAGTCATGGTAATTCAGTAATTGAAATTTTTGCTAAATAAAATAAATAATATGCTATATTACTTAGGTATTTTCTTTAATAAAATATTGAATTTAAAAAAAATAATAAATTAAATGTAATTTTTGAATGAATGCTGAAGTGTGTACCATTATCATTAAAGCAGAATTTATTAAATTAACTCCAAACAGGAAAGTAAAACTAAATCAATAGCTACCATTTAGTAAAATAATATCAATTTAATATTATGAGTTCTTAGAAGGATTTCAACAAAGGAAAACCACTACAGTTATAACTTTGAACTTTCTACACTTACATAAATGGATGAAAGATTGTTGATTAATAATTGTCATGATACAATACCATATATGTACCTACTAACAATCTATTTCTTAAATGAAGTAGTTAGGCACACACTCGAATCGAAATCAGAATTAATTTTGTAAAATATGACATCAAATAATTGCAATTATTCGAAAAGATAAAAAATATAAGCCAAACACATGTATATTCTGTATAAATATCCTTTGGCGTTAAATATAGAAAAATTATTTGATAAAATGCATAGCATATTCCATAGAGTACAATAATAATTACGTTATGACCTATGGTTAATCCAATTATTTTTAACGTAGGTGGTAAAAATAAAACAAATTACTTACATTTACAGTAGATTTGGTCGTTTCACGAGTAAATTTCACTTAAAATTTCTACAGGAGTAAAACAATGTGTAGCACGTAACTTCAAAAGACTTATGGTCACTTGTTACGCATTCGTATTTGGAAATATCAATTTCGGAATAGACAGCGTATTGGCGTATAGAACCGAAAGAGTCTATCGAATGGCATTGCACAACAAATACTACTACAACATCCACTAACCCACGGACAGTTGGTAATGTATTTTTTGTATTTTACTGTGTTAAACATAAGTATACACGCGCAGCGTATCAAAATCGGGGGTAGAACATTCTAGAATCCACCAGAAGATCGTGGAAGAACAAATCGACAACTATGGAGGAGAAAAAAACATATCATTCGAATTTTGCCCCGGCACGGTGAAAGTTTCATGATTAAGACTTGGTTTTTATGATTACGGATAGGATATTATGTGATATAGTATAATGTGTTATTTTCATAGACCTTATACTCAGTATAAGGTCTATGGTTATTTTATATAATGTTGTGTATAAAATATCTAAAAGTTCAGTCAACGATAATAATATGATGGAAGATATGCCGGTTACCATGAATTTACGGGACGAGTAGTACTTCTGAGTTCTTACAGCTGATTGCCTATCAGCAATTGATAAGGTGACCTGTGAAACGACTATGCACATAAAGGGCAAAAAAAAATCTGTAGCGCTCCAAACGGTTAAAATGAACGGTATACCCATGATAAAGAGAAAACGAATGTATATCATATTAGGTATCTTCACGGAAAAACGTTTTTTGTGTCTGTATATAATATTGCCTACACTTGGTCCCTTTTCTGCAACAAATAAAATGTGATAACATTGATAAAACGATAACATAAATCATAATCTTCATAGTTCATTGTAAGTATCCACTTAACTGAACTTGTAACTTGTAAGACTAGCAACTATATTTATAAATCTCGGTAATCTCCTAAGACAATTAAGACATCTTGAACGCAAATGTAGCCATGACGTGTTAAACATATGACTTAACCTTTTCCCCACTTGCAAATAAAAATGTTTAATTCAAACTAGATATTATTATAAGTAGTATCATCATTGGATGACTACTTCCGTCAGAGATTTATGTAGGTACTCTTAATAAATATTACCTTCTCGGTCCCATAAGAATAGTTGTTGAAACAGAACTTAGATTTGAATGTGAATATTTTTTTTATCTGACTATTTTATTCATAATGTCAGCACACGTTTATAAACATATTTATACATTTAACAATTAACATTAATACAAATTTAATTATTTATAAAAAATTGAAAATGTATTTATTTTAACAATAGAAGAAAAATTTTTTATGTATTATAATTTTATTTAAGTAGTTTCATCAAGTTGAATTGTACACAAATAATTTTCAATACTATTGGTTAATAAAATAATAGACATTTAAAATATTTAAGAAAATATTATATTATATTTTACAATTTTAAACCAATAAATTTAATAATAATTAAAATTGTATAGGTACACTGTAACATTAAAAGTTTAGATTATTTTTATGCAATTTTAATTATTAGATTATAACCATTAAGCTAAAACTGCACTTCATGTGGCATTAGGGTATTTTCTAAAACAGCAAATTCTTTGTTAATGATAAACTTTGTGTCCTCATTCAGCGTGACGGAAAGAATTATGAAGTCACGTTGTTCTACAAGCTCATCGATTGTAACCAATTTTTCACCGAGATCTTTAGCTAATTTATCATGAATTCAACGTTTTTATTATTCTTATACAGTACCTATATATTTAACTAAATCATATATTACTGACAGGTTGTTCAGGTCTACTGGTATACATAGTAATCGAGAAATGTCAAATGTATTCAAATTTTTTACAATTGATGTTCCAATGTCGTCACACCCAACAATACCAAAAACAGAGTTTTTAATACCTCTACCGCACATCCAAACAAGTGTTTTACATCTTTCCATTCACTTCTAAAAAACAATTATTTAATACTTGTATAGTTATACCCAACTATATTATTTAATGTACATTGTTTTCAATGCTTGATTAGCTTCAAAAAATCGTTTTGTTGTTGATATCAACAGTCCAATATTGTTGTTTCTGCTTCTGTTTCGGTTAAAGTATGTGGCTTGTAACCCAAACTATGCCATATTTTTTCATTGCAGTTAAGTCAACGTGATTATATCACATAGACGTGGTGTCAAAACTTTTAGACTCGGGCTTATAAAATAATAAAAATATTAAATGTATCAATTATTTACACAGCATTGTCAGTATTATTACTACTATTTTATTTGGTTACAATGAATATTTTAACTTACAATTTTAATTAATTCTTCGTCAATTTTGTCTGATGGATAACAAAATATTGCAAATTTTTCAGGTATTGTTTGCATAATTTCTGCTCAAGTAGCTTGCACGGATTCGCATATTCGACATCAATATACGTAAATAGTAAATATATGAGAAAAATTGTTAAGTCAAAAAATTAAAAGTTATCATAAATTGAAAATAATAAATATATAAAATTATAAAATACAAACATAATTTGAATAGAGAATTTGCAGTACAAATTGTTAATAGATCAGCGAAAGTATAATTAGTGCGGTATCGACATAACGCAAACAAACAAAAACAATTTAAAAATATGAATTTATATTTACACAAAAAAATAAATATGTACAAGGAGAAATCTTAGGTTTAGAGTTTATCTCCAAAGTATATCACAAAAATACACGTAAATGATTATGAGTTATGACTATTGTTTTATTAAATTTTTATATTTTTCAAACAATTTTTGTTTTAAGTTTATACTTTTGTATAATATTATGCATTAATATATTGTAAAACTGATATATTTTTACAGTGGTATGAGAGGTATCCTTTTTTATCATATTTTATTAGAGTAACACTATCTTTTATAGGAGATTACATTACATTTGTAAGAGTTTACCATTCCCTGAACTACACGCCGTTGCCGGGTTTAAATATAAAACTGTGTGTAATCTGGCAAGATTTAATATTATTTATTCTATTTAAATAAAATTTAATTAAGATTGCTGAAATAATATTTTAGACATATTAATTAGTTATCAAGACAATTTTATTATTATCATATAATATTCTATTAGTTATAGATTTTGGCCGTAGCTTCGTTTGCGATAAGTTTTAGCAGTGAAGGTTTAAAATAAATTCTTTACAAATAGTTATTCAAAATATTATCTACAAAACATCTTTATAGACAATATTCTTTGCTGATTTTTATGAGTAGGAACCAAAATTACAATCACAAAGTTACTGAGTGAGCTTATGCGTGAGCAAGCTACGTAGAACTGTCTATATGAAAAACAGTTTTTTTACAAGACTATTCCTGCAAATTTGAGAGTCTGGCCTTAAAACTTGTTTATAGTCATTGCAAAGTAGACTCTGAGAGGAAATTGTAATCGTTTAAATTAAAACGGGAGATCGTTCAGAATTAAAGGAATTCGTAGTACAAATACAGATTACCCTTTCGCACATCTAGTTAAAATTATGGATTCTATTATATTGCGATATGAGACTTTGACTTTAAGCCTGGTCCCGTAGTTCAGTTTAGGTGGTTTCAAATTTCGCAACAACATAATATAGGTGTGTCTACATGCAGAATAAGCCTATGATATGGCAATAATATGACATACCTAATGGTTTTAACGAATTTAAAATTTAAATATTCAACAGGATAATTAGTTGCATCGTCTATGTTGACCATTGTGTCTATTGAAGTACCTATATACTTTTTCTTCCTCTACAAACCACAAAAGACGTAAATGTCTACGTCATGAAACAAAACTACTAACCGAATTTCATACTCATAGCTTCAGTGGTTTCGGCTAAGCGAATTTTCTATTTTACACTTTACAACACTTTTAATCCCTTCAGGGCTTAAATTTATAAAAATCCATTCTTAGCGAAAGCCTACGTCATAATCTATATGTCAAATTTCAGCTCAATCCGTCTAATGGTTCAAACTATCTGTTGATAGATCAGTCAGTCAGCTTACTGTTTTGTATATACCTACATATAATTTAAATCGCATACTATAGAATCATATTTCAAACATACAAACGGGGTGAGGCGATTTTGTGTTTTTAAAAAAATTGAATGATATTCATTTTTGTTTATTGATAGTAAATATAACAATTTGTATTTGAGAAACATTTCTTTAAAAATGATTTGTGTGCATTTTATAAATATTTACGTATTAATTAGTGAATATATAGTATAATATAATAAATAATAATTAATATATATTTTTTTACAATATTATTCTACGTTTTTTTAAATCAAGTATTATTTATACTACCAATATTAAATTATTTCCTAATTTATTAATCGTTTGAACATTTAGATCTATCTGGAAATTTGATTTTTTTAACCTGTGGTTTTCAGCATGACGGAAACAATGTTGTAAGACATCGTTACAATCTGAAACAAAATTTAATTTAGTTTTTGTATTCATGCAACAATTAATTATGTAGAAAAGTTATATAATACGTTAGCAAATAATTGTAGGTTAACAATTTTTTTCGGCGAAGCTTTTATCATTAAATTATTGGCATTATTCATCTGCATCGTTAAAAGTAATAACTTTTTAAATTTTACATCCATTCTCGTCCAATCACAAGAATATATCCTAGTGTTAACAGATTGTAACTGCAAAATATGTAAACATGTAACCATTATCAAACCAAGTCAAAGCCTAGTAAATATTAATGATTTACTTTAACATTCATATTGTCAAATAAATAACAATATAAAAATAAGTGTACGCATGTATACGAAGTTGATGATCCAAGCTTGATAATGTCGAGAATTGAATGTGATTCCTTTGAGAAGCTAACCTTTTTACATAATATTTCAATCGTATTAAAACTAACGATTATATTAAGTATCATCTACACAAGCTGAATTTTTTAACAATAAATCGTTGATCGTTATTTAAAAATTTATTACATTTTTTGTATATTGATAAATTTAAAATCTATGCAATTTCTAATATATTTTATTTTATTATATTTTTACCTACATATACTTATTCAAAGGGTTAATAAATTTGTATGTATATGGCTATTTTTTTTTTAAATTTTAATCTGAAACAATATTTTTTTATGAAAATATCTAGTTACAAATATAAAATATTAAATATTATTTTATAAATTCAATATATTTTTTTATTATTTGTATGGATTTGAATTTTAGATAATAGATACTCAAACCCAAGTGATAATAGTTGCGAGATTTTTGTTACATTAATCTACATAATGCCATAATTTAACTTGAATCCAATTATTTAATAATTTAACCTCTCAAGTTATAAATTATAAATAACTATTCACTCATTATTATACACATTTTATACATTTGTATATTTAAATATGTATCTATCTTAAAGTTAGGAAATTATATATTGTATAGGTAATGGTATTTATAAAAAAAAATATTATTGTTAGTGGTTGGTTAGACTAGTATGGATAAAAAATAATGTTGGAAATATCAAATAATAGAGCTTTATATTTTAATTTCTTTTTTTAAAAGATTAATGCTTTTAGAAATAAAGAGTAATTAATTATGAATATAGAATACATTATACGTATATGAAACTATGAAAGCATTTAATTATTATATTGTATATACGTATTTATACTGTGTACGCATTAAAATACTCATATTAGCTTTATGAATGCATATAGTAAGTTAGCAACAAATAACAATATATATCTTTATTTAATAGATAAATCTATTAAAAAATAGTAGTTATAAATGCAACGACTCAATTAAATTTACTACATCGTCGGTAACATATAAAATAAAAGTTAAAGTAAAAGATATATTCCTACCACGATTAACACATAAGTTAAAATTATGAAACATGTTGACATAATAGCAGCGTATGTTAAAATAACAGAACGAACAACTGAATAAAATAACTTAATTTTCCTGAAAAAAAAAAAAAAATTATTAAAACAACATTACAATAATATTTTATATTTATAATATCTTCGATCAATTAAACATAATTTTATGTTAAATTACTATATATTATTTTAATCAACATAATTATTGTATTTAGTGTTTCATAGATTAAACATGATGAATTAAAAGCTACCTTGTATTTTATTAGTTAAATTGTACATTTGTACGAGATTATTGCGACAAAATTTACACAGGCGATGATGCTATTCAAAAAATATCGGTTTAATTAGAAAAAAAAAGGGTACCTAATGAGAATGTAATATGTAATTAATGAAGAAAATTGAACAGTTACATTTATCACTCATTTCTTTATAATACCAACTTATTATAAAGCATATAAGTATCTATGTTTGTGTAACATTTATAAAATCATAAGATCACATTTAATTTTAGATTTTGAATGAAATTATTATAGTCGTTCTTGGTACAAAGTAGGTATGAATGTACTCGTATGATAACGGTTCTGTATAATATACAATTTAAAGATCACAAAAACTAAGGATAAGTTGATAATTTCATGTCATTTATTATTGACTTGAATAATTTTTATAGATATTTATAACGAATTATTCTTAAAAGATTTAATACATAACATTTTTGCTTTTTCATAATATTTAAAAAAATTTCTCTTTTCTACCTTTTTTAATTTGAGTTTATCTTTTATATATATATGTCTACATATACAATGTGAAATTTTAATTCAATAATTATAGTAATCGATAATTTTCCATATTTATTAAAACGTGGTATTAATACTTACAGATTAAGTCGTATTTGATCGACCAAAATTGATTTAAAATCTTCATAATACACTGTAATTATAATTATTAAATATTTTCATCAAAAAATTAAAGTTTTTTTTTTTATTTATAAGCAATTATTATATTTATTAGTTTATAATTAGTCGACATTTAGTGTTTATATATTATTTAAAAAAATTAAATAGCCAAAGTATCTGATATTTTTAACTGATTCAGTTTAATACAAATTTTTCATGTATTTATTATTTTCTTTAAATATATATAATCGATTTTACATTGTTAATTTTGATTTCTGAGGTGATCAAATGATGTATTATGATTTATTTATGATGTTAGTGTAAATTCTAACACGCTCATATCTTAAAACTATAGTCATTTCCCTTAAATAGTGAATATGCACTGGGACATCAATTAAAGTTAACAAATGAAGTAAAATAAATTGACAAATTTTATGATAGGTATTATTATTATTATTATCGCGGAAGCACTTAACTCAATGTACATGGTGTTATGTAATAAAATGCCGTTGGACAGATTTAGCCATATACGTTTCGTATAATATACCTATAAGAGATATATTTAAAAAAAATAAAACCCGAAATAAATTATACGATAAAAAATTATAGTAAAAAATTACATTGACCAATGTATAATAAATAATTACTACGATATTATAATAAGAGACTCGCGTTAAAATATTAAATGCTGTATTAAAATAAATTTTTGAAATTAAATTATTTATGACACTTGTCTTTTCAATAAACATTTTATTATTTCAAAAAAATATTACTTTTTTGTGAGTTGTCTTCGAGTCCGATTTTTCTGAACGCTTGACTAAGGACTTCCTGTTGAGCAATTATACTCCAACACCAAGACATTAACAATATGTCTGACAAAATCATTACGTACGCAACAAATACTGATATTACTAATTCCGTCAAATAAAGTATGAAATAATATTGATTGTAAGTGTGGATAGATATAGGAAAACGTAAGTTCAAAATGTTCTGTTGACGGATATTTTCGTCTTCGGGTGATGTGAACGCACTTCTTACGAGAGCAAATAGTATCCACTGTGACATCACTATTAGCGAGAATAGGGAAAAGTGATTGGTGATTTTAATCACTCTGTCTCTATAGCCGCAAAGTATATTTATATTTTTACAACAATCTTTGCTCTTCAAAAAATTAAACCGTGTAACGTTGGACAAGTCATAAATTATTTCAACGTTGCTTAAAAAAATGTAAAACCTCCAAGAACATAAAAAAATACTAATCATAGCGAATATGATTGTAAAATAATCACTGTAACTCAAAGTATCTTCCATTTTGACAAAAAAGCCTAAAGAACTGTAAACAACAATGCAGTTCACAAATACTCCGTAATAAAGCAATAACAGCCGGTAAATCTTTGAACCATTCGGTTTAAATATGTCATAGAACCTGAATCGTTTCATTAATTCAAAGTTAATGACAAAATCTTCAGCTCTCAATTTGTTCATCACGCAGAATTTTATTGATACAATCTGTGAATAATTAAAGCATGTAATATAATTATATAAACTGCGCAATATACAACAATAATTGATAAATGATTAATGATAAAAATCGAAGAAGTCGATTTACTGTAAAGGTAGTAGATTTTGAGTGTACTTTGTAATTGAGTAGGTCACTGTTACGGATATGTTATATGAAAATTAATTAATACATAAATCATTACATAGATACGAAAAACAATTCTTACCGGACTATTGGAGACTGCAGTGCACCTTTATTTTCTATAAGGATATTTTATAATATATCACGAAATACTTAATCTGTAGGTTGAACTAGGTTTTATATATTTTAAAAAATCAAAAAATATGCCTGTAAAACATTAAGTTTTTACTCAAGTTATAAAATAATGGAACATGCTAACAAATAACTTTAAAATTATAGAATATTCTCTAAAACTGTGAAATGTTGAAGTATGTAAAAACATATGCTTTAAATAATATGTTAAGAATTGAAAAGTATACCTCAGAAAACACAAAATTATAATAAAAAATTAATATTTATAATAACTTGTTATATGATACGTTATGAAAAATTCGAAGAGTGTAGAAAGTTTTATTATACCTCAAAAATCGAACATGCACTACTATATGTATCTGAATATTAATATGCATCGATGGTGAAAAAGTGTTACGTATTTATCGTATAAATAAAACTATATTTTATTTAATATTTATAACTATTAAGTTCTTTTTAGTATAATTAAATACAATAATACTCTATATCATTTAATTAAATAGCTGTTGTAGCAGGTACTTATTTTATACGAAAACATCATTTTAGCAAATTTAAGTTTATATTTTCATAAAATTTTCCAATATTTTATAATAATCCAGTTATTATTTTGATATATAACTTTATATAATTATATGACAAGCTATTTATTAATTATCTATAATATTTGTGATATTTTGAACTAAAAACAAACGAATATTGCATTGTTGACCGTTAAAATTGTTATCGAATAAATTTATAATAATGTAAGACTTACAAATAAAACCAAGTTTATTTAACATATAATATTTAGTTGTATTTAATTACTTTTAGACCAATTAATGATATTATTTAAGTACGAATTTAAATACGTGTCGGTATAATTAAAGAAGTAAAGATAAAAAATGTATAAATATTTGTAATTTATTAAGTATATATTTGTATAGTAAGATTACCATTTACCAACAAAGGTATATATTAGTAATATTGGTAATACAAATGTTAGGATAATAAAAAAAAAACATTTTAAAGATTAAAAAGTATCGATACTATTCCTTAGATACTTAAAAATATTCTCTAAGGTCTAAAGAAAAATTGGATAATCAGTACAAGAGTTGACCGAACACTTTTATCAAGACTATTTTCCATATTACCATATTACTCTATGTCCATAACTTAAGAGTGAAGATCACAGTTTATTAATCCGCGTACTTTTAGACTTAAATATAAATTCTTCTTTGTATTGACTCCATTAAATTCTATACTGTATAGTGGTTGAAAATAAAATTTATTTATATTTATTTTGTAAATTTAATTTAGCGTATTTTGCATAATATTTCTATTTTACTTTTAGAGTGTTTTTTGTTAGTAATTATTAAATTTAACATTTCTAATGTTAAAACCTATAAAGAGTTGAAGATAATGTATAAAAGAAACTAATTACCAAATACCATTGATACTCAATAGATATCTACTACAATAATTGATTTTATACACAAAGTTTATTTTATCCATATCTTTGATTTAATTTATATAATGATACAATTAATGTTCATACGTATTTTAATAAAATTCCAAATAGGTAATATTATCAAATCAATTTTTAATATTATAGTTTTGATAAAACAATTAATACCGTATGTATAACAGTTTATATTAGTTTATACAATTTATTAATTTGTGATTGTTTTGAATTGTATCATTGATACATTGTGTGTCTATAGACATAAAGGGGCTAAAGGGAGTGTGGGTCTGCAGCCCGCATTTTGTTTTTATCTTAAAATATTTTTGGGTGGGTCAAGTCAAATCTTTTGCATTTGAGAACTCTGTTTATCTATGTTTATGGTTATTTATATAAAGTAGGAGGCATTTTCCTGAAAAAATTTAGTCTACCACTACGTGTAGAGACAGTGACAATTTCTTTGACATAAATATAGTGTGGTATTATTTTAATTAATCTGAAACATATTCAAAAATTTTCAATGCATACAAAACCACAAAATAATATATTGTGATAAAGACCAACCGCAAGAGCGCGGGGGATGCACTCAAGGTTTTATGGTTTTTTTTCAAGAGGAGAGGTTAACTTTAAACTTAGAATAATATTACACTAATAAGTTTAAGTATAAACAAAAAAAAAACATTTTAACTTTTTTTATTTTATTAAGTTTTTTTTCAACATTTTAAAAACAAAATAGTTTTAATGTTTCACTGAAATTGATAAGCTATTATATTTTCTTATAGAAATAAGTACCTATGCTCAATAAAATTCCCTATGCATGTTTTTTTTTTCGTGAATAAAAAAAGATTAAAAAAAAATAAAAAGCCAGTCAATTGGGGGTGGTTTGAACCCCAAAATCACCTCCTCTGCACACTCCCGAGGTTAGGTTAAGCTGAGCTAGGGATTATCAATTAATATTTTTTAATGGCCATTTTAATGAAATTCGGAAAGTTTTTGTTGGCCATAAAAAATTAATATATACGTTAATTCCTACTAATAAAAATAAAAATAAAAACTTTATTTAATTCATTATCAAAAATAATAATTTAATAAATAAAATATTATTCATGGACTAAAGATAAAAACCATCCACGGGTTCACAATTTGATAACTTCTGTAATAGTTCAATCTGTGCATTCAATCTCGTATAAAAAAAGTGAATATAAGCGAAATTATTGCGCGATTATAGGATAGACACATAATTGTAATTATATCACGGTGCAGGAATACCTTAATACCCAAATAATTGTAAATTCACGCCGAAGTACCTTCACGAACGGTTTCTTCCTCAAGACACCCAAGCCATTGCACTTATAATTTTTAAAAATATTCATTATGCTTATTGTACATTTTTTTTTAGTATAGATTGTATAATATCCTAAATTAAAAATAAAATAAAAATATTATGATGCGTAACCTTTGTTTACCATATTATATCTATCTATAGACTATAGACAAGCATAGCTATATAGTCGTGACATAAAATAAATTATTATAAGCAGTTGTGGTCTTGTAAGAATTGGGAAGATTAAAATATATTTTGATATTTTGAAATCGTGGGTAGACATATGGATTGAAAAAATATTTTATAGTGAATTCAATGATATTAATCTGGATATTTTTTTGAGAGTTGTTAACTGTTTATGTTACAGAGTTCAGAACTGTACAACAATGTGAATACCTAATTAAAATTAAGTAAACTATTCGTTCTTTACAGTATATAATTGTGCTTAGTGTGAAGTAATCAGATCATTATGTCATGATCATTATCGATTAAATAGATACACATTTATAAATTTATAATACATTTAGTAGTCATCAGTATTAGGTAAATTATTTATTATATTTAATATTAATCTAATAATATTGTATTTGGAATATGTATCATGATAAAAATCACAAATAATTATTTTGATATACGTTTTAATCTATACGTTAAGGAATTATTTTGATTACTTATGTCTGATATATACCATATATAAATAATAATGAAATATTATTTAAATTTTGACGGATATCATAATCACCTAACAAAATAACCAACTAAAAAGTTGGAGCAATCAATTTCAGTTAATTATTTCTTTTTATTTATGTTAAAATTTGGTTATATAATCACTCTTTTTTTTTATATAAATCAAAAATCTATTCGCAATATCAGGATAAATATATTTAATTGACTTTTGATTTATTATAGGTACTTTAAAATAGAATAAATGAAAATAAATTATGTACCATACGAGTGCACGCGTGCTATAAATGCAATTTAATAATAGCCAAATTTAAATTAATATATGTACATGATACACATATATAATACGCATCTATATTATATTATTTAATTTATTTTGTGATGCTACTAAAGTATTATTAATAAAATATGTAAGTTATTCAATATTATCAAAGAAGTTTAAAATAATATATAAATATAATATTATACCTATATGTTATAAATATTTAAAAACGTAGCTACCTATGTATACATTTTAGATTTTTATGATTAGAACATCTTATAATCTCTGATAGTCTGGTATGACAGTTCGTCTGTAAGTTACCAGTACGTAGTTACGTTAAATAATAACTAGTCTTATTTATTATACAAATATTTTAACACTATAGTTGAATAACTAATTATTCTATATTGGTTTTACATTAAAATTAAATTCTTACTAGCCAATATTAAAAAACAGATACCAAAATAATATAAAAGTTACCAAATTCTTTTCAAATGGTACATTATGGAATTATAGTTTATTGTGTTGTATTAAATACGTTTAGAAACTAGAAATGTAACATGCTAACAGAGTAAGATTCCTTAATTATAAATAATTATACACTTATCTTCCAATTTTGATTCAATTAATTTTTCATTATGGATACTGCTGTAATAATATCGGCAGTAAGTACTAACAATATTAATTGTACGTTTTATGAGTTAAATAATATGCTATTGTATTATAATTAATATAATTATATTTGCTATTTGTTATTTATATATTATATAATATGTATTATATTGTGGTCCGACTTAATTACTATATTATTCAATTACTTTTATTTAGACTCGGGTTATAGCTTTATAGTAAGTATTAGCATTTATATAGTATCTATTAACTAAACTTACAAAATATATTTACTTACCCGGATGTAATATTATGTACATTTCGATTAGGATTTTATTTATTTTTTCAAAACATTTTGTTTTCCTTAAAATATTTTATTTATACAACCTTCAAGTTGTTTTGTTGTAATATTATGTATAAACGTAACCTAACACGTAACCGGTATATCGAGAGTGATGTGAGCAAACGTACCTATATGCGTTTAAATCAGAATAAAACATCAACCGACGCGGATTAAAAAAAAAACACAATACAACAAACTACTCTCTCCCCCCACTACCACACAAACCGTGAGCAGAGCAGCTGAACGTGATCTGCTTTTGAGTACGTTTACACGGTGGCGGCAGTGACGTACGATCACTCGCACAACTCCGAACACGGTTCACCGACACCTGCCTATATATTGTGTTGTATACCTATTTCACTCGGCATCGACAAAAATATACTCCAAGGTATTTAATATTTTATTATTATTTAGTTATTGATAATGAATTAGGCATATGCAGGGTATGCGGCATACGCGCGGAAAGGATGATAAAAAAAAAAAAATGCTATTTGAATTTTATTTTGATGATTATTATACACTGTTTATCAAATGAGATAGGTATAGTAAGAGTTTAATATTTTCGATTTTAAGGCTTGAATTTCTATAATATAATACAACTAAGATCAATGGATATCCCGCCGACACTGACGATTAAAGACGATATACCTACCTATACATTGAATATAACCGCATTAACCTATTTGTTTTATGCAGGACCTATTTATTAAAAATATTAATACTTTTAGTTAATAGTTATATTATAGTAAGTAATACTTACAGGATACTTCGTTTTCAAGCAATAATTTATCAAACAAAATAATTATAAAATTTATGGTTTAAGTCAGCGTTTCTCAAACTGTGGGTCGCAACCCACTGGTGGGTCATTGGTCAATTTTTGGTGAGTTGCGAACAGTTTCCAAAAAATGTATGTTAAATTAATTTTAAACAGATTATTATTAATTTGGGTCACGGTACTAAAAAGATTGAGAACCGCTGGTTTAAGTAGTTACTAAGTATATAATTCAGCGTTTTTATGTCAAACCATCAAGTTCTATAGTAATTAATTTATTCATAATAAATTAATAACTATGCCTGTTTTTCTATTAAAATAAAATATTATATATATACATATGATTTTGTATTTTATATTATATATGTATGTATATACATATATATTGTAATTTAAAATATTTTTCAAGTACTTGAACTCTCATATACATATATATATGAGTTAAACACATTACTTGTTCAAATAGTTTTATTTTTGTAGATTTTATCTACAAATTTTTCCATAGAAAATTTATTGACTGAGTTGCTGAGAATATATTCTATTTTTCATTATATGATATATAATTGTATCTTTTATTAAAAATTTAAATATTGAAAAAATGAACTGTAGTCGGTAGATACTATAATCTCTTCAAATATTGATTATTATTTTTATAAATATTAATGTATGCACATTATTATTTTAGAAAATGACGCGATTTATCATGCGTAAAAATTTTAAATAATTTTGTGTAAATTATAAAAATTTGTTAACCCAAGTTAGAGAATTTTAATAAATAAACCAATTTTTAATAACTGTTAAGTGTAGACATATATAATACTTAAAATGTAATTTATGTATATGTATACATTTGTTAAATTATCAATGTCATAACATAATAATCACTATTTAATATAATAATATAATAAGACCGATGATAAATAATATTTTAAAATTAAATAATTATTCGTAAAAGATATATTGGTATTACTTATTTATGTACATTTTATAATTATGAATCAAGTATTTAAGTTAAATTATCACTTTTAATTTTAAGAAATAATATTCTCTTGTAAAATCGTTAATTTATAATGATATACCTAATGAAATTGTTGTTTAAATTTTATGCGTGTTTGTTATTTAAATTAATATTTAAATTTTTTTTAAGCCTTCACAAAGAAAATTAAGTTCTAATCAGTAACATATACATACTTCATATCTCTATTTATAATTATATACTTTATAATATTGTAATAATATAATATTTGCGAGCATTAAAATGTAAATTGAACTATTCTACGTCGTACTTGTATTTATGTTGGAATAATTAAAATACTAAATGAATTAAGGCTATGTAGGTCTTACCTAATATACCCGGTATATCTAAACTAACTTACCACTTAATATTTACATAACAACATGTTCGGGTTTAATACGATATTCTAAGTTAATTTTAAGTTATTCTTGTGTTGGCACTACTATAGCCTATAGATATTGTAATAGAATTTCAGAATTTAAATATTTAAAATACAATAAAATTGTCTGCATTAATTATTATAATGTATTATTAATAGTTATACTAATTAATTTATCATTAAAAGTTCAATTGATTTCTGTTTTGACACGAAGAATTAAATTCTCATTTTCACGTTCCACTAAAGTAGAAAGTATTTATATTAATTCTTCATAAACTTAAACATAGTTCAAGTGATAGGTACGTGTTGTAATGTTTTAATTACATTTCCCGTCTCGTTAGCAGATTTAACGTGACCTTGTGAGAAAAATGTTTACTAGCAATATGTCTCTACTCAGAGTAATACGTGATTATTTAAACCACAAACTTTTACTAGAAGATTTAAAATTAAGTATTAACTGTTGTAACTTATAAGTATAACATAGTTCTCTAAATAAAGTTATTAAAAATATCAAAATATGTGAAACAACTGATAAAACACGATCACACGTATAAATAATATGATATTATCAGTGTAATTAAAATTATGTGTTTATATTTATCATGTTCTTTATTTTAAAAACCAATTAAATACACTAATATACTATTATCGTGCTCATAAATGTGTCAAAATATAATAAAACATAGATGCTTTATTATTTATTATTGTTTATGAGAACAATTTTAATATCTACTATATTATGTAAGATCATTATAAATTCATTTGTCCACATGCATAATTATAATTAAGGAGTTGCACAATTTCAATATCAAAAGCCAAATGAAAATTCTGTGTATAGTAAACAAAACTAGGTACGAATGATGAAACCAAAATATTGCCAGAGGTCAATGTCTTTTCTACATAGATTCAATATTATTTGTTATATTTACCTATTTTGTACACAAATCAATGTATTGTAAACGTACCCCCTATAATTTATTTTCTTAATACATTTATGAATTTTTAAAAATATTTATTTTTTATGAAACAACATTTTTTAAATTATGAATATATTGATTTTACAAAAATGTGTGTGTGTTTTTGTCTATGTATTTGATAAGTAGTTATTGTGGCGTGCGGTGATATTTTATGTTGGGTAAGCGCTAAAATAAAATTTCAAGTTAAAACAAAAAAAAGGTGTTTTATTGATAAAAATTAAAATTAAAATCTAAAATTTATTTATAGATAAAATCCATTTGTCTTTCTTGTTTTAAAAACTCGTTAATAACTTTATCATAAAATTCTGAATGATTTTTTTCCTTTGTGCAGGAGTTCCTTTTCGATTGAAATTAATGATAATGAACTGAGTCTTTCTTGCCCTTGTGTAGATCTTTGATACGATTTGATTAGTTTTAATGCCGAAAAAGAACGTTCAACTGAAGTTGTACTAAGAATAGTTAAAATTAGTTGACCGAGTTTAAATACTTCTTGGAACGCCGATATTAAATCATTCATCTTAATTTTGTTGACTAAATTATATGGATTAGTATTTAAAAATTCTTCAGATGTGTATAATACAATTAATTAATTTCGTAATCTAATAAAATCAAATATTTCTCTGAAATTTGACTGTCGCAAATTTTCTAGAGCAGAATTTGGAAATTCGTTTGTGCAGTTTGAATATTATTTAGGTAAATTAATGATAAAAATTCAAATTTATTTAAAGAACCAAATCGCGCTTGTAAATTTGTCAATATGTTATCAAATATTTCATTAAAAAGTACTTTGTAAAATGTTTTCGGGTCACGAATTTTACGCTGTAGCTCAAAATTGCCTTTATCTAATAATACTGTTTCCCATAAGTTTTTCAAATAGATTTAACCTATAATTTTGCAGTTAACATTTAATTTCTTCAACTTTTTTCACACAGTATAAAATATCTAAACGTTTAGTTTGTAACACTTCATAATATAAAATATCAGTCAAATTAAATATTTTACTAAATATACTATTAGGAAAAAGTATGTTTGTCGACTATCTAAAAAATTGATGAACCCTTGAGATAATACTATCACTTCATTATCCCAACTATTAGAATTATCTAATACGTGTTGAAAAAACTCTATGAAATATGAATTGTATTCGTAAACCGTATTTACTATGCGAGAAGAAAAATTTCATCTAGTCGGGGCATTTTTTGGCATTTTTTTTCTTGTAAAATTAAATAAAGCATGTGTACGTTTAGAAGATTTAGTAGAAAATGATCCCATACCAGTTAGTGTTTGAAAAAAAATCTTACAGTCTTTTATATTTGATGCTGCTTGTGAAAGTACAAGATTTAATGAATGACTAAAACAATGGACAAAAATAATCCTTTTGGGTAGAGCTTCTTTACTTTAGCTTGTAGTCTTCCAACATGACCACTCATAACGGCTGCTTCGTCATAAGTTTTAGCTACTAATTTATGTTTTAATTCATACCTATTAACTATATCAATTACGTGTTTCAATAAACCGTTTGCTGATCTATCAGCACTAACGTCAACAAATGAGATAAAACATTCATGTGCTTCCCCGGTTTTATAATAGACATACCTAAAAGTTGTTGATAATTGAGACAGATTTGTTATGTCTGAAGTTTCATTTAATAATATTGCAACAAAATTATTATTCTTTATTTCTGATTCAATGGACGTTGATATGGTGTTTCTAATTGAGCAAATAAGATCATTTTGAATTCTATTGGATATACCACGGAATATTTTTGATGTTTCTTAATGTACGTTTAAAATAGAATCATAAGATGATAATAAATTTAAACAACTGAGGAAATTTCTCTGATTGAAAGAATTAACTCTTTCATTGTGACTACGGAATGGTAATTCGTGGATCACCAAAAAACAAACACAATCAATAAAACGTTTTAAAACGTCTCTATTTTTTTTTTACCAATTCATTATGGCGTATTACATCTGAACGTCTTTGTTCATCAAGCTGCAAATCAATTCTAGATTTTCCAAACATTTTTAATTTAAAAACAGAAGGAATATGTGTTTGAGATCGTTCATGTTTTTGAATACCATTTGTTAAATTATTTAAATTAACAAAACTATAAGACTATAAGACTAAACATTTTTTCCCTAGTGAATAAAACACAAGGCCAACAGAAAAGTTTATTTAATTTTGCACTACCAGCGAACCATGAAGTATTTAAATAATTAGAAATATTAAAATTACGAATGTAAACTTTGTTTTTTTCTTTGTGATTAGATGTCAATTTTGAAATTTCTGGATATGGTCGACTAATTTTTACAATTGTTAATTTTTCATCAAAATTTTTTAAATGAAATTCATTTTTCAAAAGATGCTCGATTAAGCAATTGAATCAGTATTCATTGTCTATATTTGGCGAATATAATTTAATTCCTCTTAATTATAATAATTTTATTTATTTAAATAATAATTATCTATATCAATTCTATAAAATTATGCAATAGGAATTCAATATACTTACATTAAAAATGTTTGTTCAACATACAATTAACTATGAAGACTCGTGGACACGTTGAAAGTTGATGACAAATATAATTTATTTATTATAAATATAGTATAGTTAAAACTTATAATAAGTATATTGATAACAAAAATAATCCGATATGCATCGTAAAAATATTGGAATTCTGTTTTTGAAAGATATCGATAAGCGCTCGGCATAGCGCATTCAACCATCACGTAAAAACGTGTATCCCCCTTCTACCACAACTGGTCATTCCTATAAATAACGATATGGGAAAGGCAATCTAAAATATTAGCACTTCTGTAGAGAAATTGCCTATACGAAAAAAAATCATTTGATTTCTTTCAAAATTTTTTTAAATTGAACACAAAAATTAGAATTAATAAATATTTGTAATTGTAATGTAAACAATCTTTTTCTTTTTTTTCTTTTTGGCTAGGCATGTGCCGCTTACCTAGCTTGTCCTGACCGCACGCCACTAGGCGGAGTATACGTATAGTTAATAAAATGTTTCGATTTAAAATTTTGAGAGTGGTTTCAGGATAGAAAATTAATTTTAGTTTTCACTTTTAAGAGGTCAAAATTTAATAATTTCTAGTATTTTTTTTTTTTTTTATAATCGAAAAAACAATAAATATTTAAAAAAAATAATTTTAAGGAAATACAATATTATTATTAAAATAATTGTTTTGTAACCATGGTTACCTTAAAACTTTTACGAATATTATTAATTATACGGAAATTTTTTTTCAAAATATTTAAATTAATTTAAAGATATTTTTTACCTATTTATACCATGAACTTATTTAAATATTATAAAATATATTTTTAGTCGTTATAGGTACAATGATATATCATTAAATTCAAATTTAACACATCCACAATAGTGACCTATTCAACACCTTGTGTACAGCAGAGTAGTATCTACTTGACAACCTTCTTAAGATATACTATCGAAATGACAAATCTATAAGCATAGTATTGTCGTTTTATTTATACTAATTAAGATGTATTGTCTAAAAGTTATATAAAAAAGGTAAATACAACTTTTAGGTGTTTAAAAATTGTTAAAATTCATTCAAAATACCGACAGAAGATAAAATAACAACTTTCTTTTTAGGAAGCTATAAAGAATGTTATCTTAATTATTTCGACAACATTTTATGAAGTCAAAATAGAATGTAGAGATAACAAATATAAAATAAATATACAATAATTTTTAATAATTATTGACGGAAATTAAAAAATAGTAAATAAATAAAAACGTTGTTTAACTAATACATTTACGCTTTTAATTATAAATTTAGTTAATAATTTTTAACTATTTAGAAATAATACAAATTAGTATCAATAAATCTATTAAATTATTATAATAAGTGTGAATTTTGTTAATATCTATTCAGGTGTTGAAATGTCTATTTATCCAATGCTGTTGCATGCAGGAGCATGCTTGTGGTATGTTTTCTTTTGGAACAACTTTTTAGCCAATGGCAAGGATCAAAAAGAAAGCGACTGGGATCCTAGGTACCGAGACATACATGAAATGGGAACTAGGTTTCTCACCAATTGGAATCTAGTAAATAAATTTATAATTTTAATTTTTATATGTTATTATATTTATATAAATGTCAAAATCGCTATAATTTATTATTACGCATTTATGTTGACACTATACTGTCTAACTTATGTTTTAGTCATATGAATAGTGTATATGCTTATATAAATATAAAGTGTAATAATGTTTAAAACTTACAGTTTATGCAGACGTTGTTCTTTAGTGGTTGTCTATTTCACGATTTGATGAAAATATTGAACGGTCCCAACTGGTTTCAATTAGGTTCGAAATTTCAAACTTTACTCTCGCTGTGTTATTCGTCGATATTACTGCCAACTGGAATTGTAAGTTATATTTTTAAATTTATCTAGTATTAAATTAAAAATATCCACATTCTATTTTTATAGCATCGCCTCAGAATGAAAAGGTTCTAATATAAATTTTGTAATTGTTCAGAAGAACGTTTTTAAGTTATAAATGGAAAAACTTTTTTCATCGTAAATACTAAATTACGAAAATTTTATGCAGTATCAATAAAGTTCCAAAAAATACGACTTACTTGAAATTTTATTTTACCACAATTATTGATCAAGTTAATAATAAAAAACTAAGATATTGTTTTTAGAATTTAAAGGCTGTATGTGTAGAACTTTTTTCATTCTGAGAATAAAAATTAAATCAAGTTAGAACCTTTCATTCTAAAAAAAATATATTATTGATTGAGTCAGAATTTTTTAATACCGATTCAAATAAATTGTTTTATTCAGTGATGCCAACTTACAAGTATAAATTATGTTAATTCTTTTCATCAATATAAATATATATTATAAATATTTTTACTACACAATGTATTATATTTTAGTTTTGAAGTTAATTATTAATTACCTATTAGGTATTATATAATTTAATATATCGAATACCCACTACAAGATATAACTCTATAATACGTTAAGACGTCTTCGATGTTGCTAAGTGGTGTATCTTCAAATTTAAATTAATTATCCTACACATTCATAGACTCAAATGGGGTTAAGCTTGTGCTAAATTAAAAGGGGTCGTACCCAATCACGTTTACATTTTTTTTTCACTCTAATTAAGTTATAAGTGAATTATTAAGCTTAGATAAAAATGTATACAAAATAATTTGATTACCTAATAACAAAGTTGAATGTATGTGTTTAAAAATATACTTACTAAAAAAGTAAGATACATTTTTTAATAACTATAAAAAAGTAAGTAATTAAATTATTTAAAGACAATTTAAAAATATATATAAATAAAAAAAATTATAATTACTCATACTATAAGTTAAAAAATTCTCAACAAACTTTCTTTTTGAAAAATCATACATTCTGAAATATACTTTCATAACACATTTTTTTAGTATCTGAAATTAAATGATAACAGCATAATATTATAGTTAACAATTTTATGTCAATAAATTATACTTTATCGTGTATATAAGACGTACAGTATATTATTCTATTACACAAACAAAACAAAAATAAATGGAAAATACTTGCATGTTGGAATAATATTTTATGGCATAATAATAATTTGTATTATTAAATATTGCATCAATAGTATAACCGTATTATAATAGTACTTTTTCATTCTAAGATAAAATACTTAAAATCGTTAAGAACTATTTCATTCTAAATTATTGTTTAGAATGAAAAAGTTATTTTTTTCTGTTAAAAATAACAATTATTAAAAAAAACTGTTATTTCTCGGTTTCCCCTTTATCATTCATATTTGTAAGAGTTAGAACCTTTTCATTCTGAGTATCTCATTAAATAATCATTAATCGATACGATTTAAATATTGATTTATACAAGAATAAAATATTAAACAATATATGTAAAAAAACCATTTTTCAAAAAAATTGATTTAGAACCTTTTCATTCTGAGACGACGAATTTATTTATTAGATAAATAATCAATTTTTGCCTGTTTATATTTAATTTTACATCGTAATAAATAAATTAAATGATTATTTAATTTGATAATTTTAACATAAAATTTGATGAAGTGCGATAATCATATAAATACTTTCATGATAAAATTATTTTTAATTATTATTATTAATATGTATTGCAAACTAAAAATTATATAAATGTGTTAATCATGATCTGATATGCCCATGTTCTTAAGTAAAATAATTGACAAAAGCAGGTGTTTGTAAACGTTTTTTAATCACTCTACAATAACAAACATTAATTATTGTAGTATATCTGTATTCTGCATATTATTATCATAATAATTATTCGTATGTTTTAGTTTGTGTGTGCCACATTTTGGGTAATGTATGCTTATGATCGTGAAATTATCTACCCGAAAATAGTTGACAGTTACATTCCTTATTGGCAAAATCATGGAATGCACACAACTATTTTACCATTAATATTGGCCGAATTATTTACTACTCGACATAAATTCCCTTCAATCACAGCATCAATGGTAATATTTTTGGGATTCGGAGTTTGCTACGCAGTCGTGTAAGTATTACTGAGAAAAATTTAAATAAAAAAATAAATTAATTAATTAATTAAATTTGATTTTAGTTTTTTGGGAACGTATGTGGAAAAAGGACGTTGGGTATACCCCTTATTTGGCCTGTTAAGTTTACCAATTTCATTGGCTATTATGGCTGTTTTATTTATTATACTAATGTCATTTTTATTTGTCGGTATATTCATCCAAAATATGTACTGGGGTAAGTAAAAATCTAAAATTTAAACCTTTCATTTATCTAAGCTACTGTATAAATATTAAATGCATACATTTATCTATTATAAAAAAAATCATAATCAATGATAAAGCTATGTACCTAGTTTATTTGACCCCCTCCATAGGTACAGTCTTGCATACTAGTATCTACATAAATTATATTTTTGAAATTAATTAAATAATTATACTACATGTTTTACGGCACAATCAATTTTGAATAATGATCAAATTGCGTCCACAATTTTCTTTAAGAACCATTATTCCGAATTGTGCCCAAGGGATTTCAAAGAAAGGTTCTCAATAAAAATTGAAAATCAAATATTTTTCTTTCATCTTTTATTGACTTAAACTGAAGTATCAATGATGTGGTTAAATCATACAATATATTATTTTTAATTTGTTAAGTTATTCATAGTTTAAATCTTTAAACATTTTTTTAAGCTTTTGGTCAGTTTTTTAATTTTTCTTTTTCCGTATTCTTTTGATTGACTTGACTACCTATTTATTAAGTGTTCAATGCACACTTTAATATAGGTATTCATTTAAACATTTTTAACACTTCTAAAACATGTTTGGAAAAGTCGAATGATATTAAAAAATCAAATTAAAAGTTCCTAATTATTAATATAGATTAACAATTATTACGAACCTATGACTTACTACCTACAACTAATAATCACGAATACATATTGTTATATTTTATAGTAATCACTAATCAGAATCAGTGGGTAGATATTTCCCTTAAGCTTTAGAGGTAGTAGGTACTAGATAACTAGATACAATATGTACCTTTATGTACTTTTAATTTTTATAGGCTTAGGAAAAATTGAATGATGAATGTCCTGAATAGTTGTATTTAAATTCAATTTTTGGCAGAAACAGTAATTTAAATCAGTAACATAAAAAAATTATAATAATTTCTTATCTATGTTTTTAAAAAATTGAAAGAAATAGAAAGAAAAGCTGGTAAAATATGATTTATTCTGATAGATCAAAAATAGGACTTAGACTATAATTCAACCTTTAATATAATCAGTAAAATTCATTTTAATTAAAAATGTAATATTTTTAGGAAAAGAAGAAAAGAAGCGATACCGAAAAGCTGTTAAGAAATCATCCTAATACCAATTTTGTACAAATGTCTTGTAATTTTTCAAAAAAATACTATAATTTAATAAAATGTTTATAACTAGGTATGCATATAGATTAACATATTATGATTCAAAATTTTATGTTAAGATTAATATAAATTATGTTAATAGATTTATTTTAACTTTGTTAGTATGTTTGTTATTTATCTACTATTTTCAATGTAAATAATGTTATTTTTATACTTATTTGTTGTTAATGTACTTAAATTTTTTTTCTTGTTGTTGTTACTGTTATTCCAAAAAATATATAAATTATAAAATAATTGTATTTTCAGTTGTGCTTATAGCATACTTTTAAAATATTAGAATAGTTGTACATAATCGAAACACAACAATTATTATAATTAGTTGTAAAATAATATTGTTTTAAAAGAAGATAATTTTTATACAACAAAATTAACATATGTTATTTAAGTTAATTTTTTAGCTGATCACAATTGCCAAGTTCATTATTATGATAAATCTTTAAAATGTATTTGATAATTTAAGTATTAATTAGTAGTACCAACAAATGTATAGCACTAATTTAAAGCTTACCTATATTATTAATTTTATTTGTTTTCATAAATATAGTTACGGTATTACCTATCTACAATATATTCAAATTTTAAATTTCTATAATAACTATTTGCATTTAAATATTTCTAATTATGTCTTACAATTCAGTTTTAAGGTAGGTGTTTGGCTGAATGGATAAGTAGATAATTAATTGTAAATAAATTAACATTTAAATATTGACTAATCATTTACTACATTTTGAAAGAATAATTTATGTTTTATAAATAACATAAAATTAGTATTAGTAATTTACTTTTTAAAAGTGATGGAATAACTACTCATTTTAATATAGATATCAGTGAAAAAAAAAAATTAAAATACTTTTTAATTACAAATAAATATAATGTAATTTAGTTATAAAACATACGTTACATAGGTAAGTGATGTGAATGTATATTTGACAAAAAATTAATGTGTTGATAAAAACACATACTTATTTTTTATATATAAAAAAAATAAAAATTTAGGTAATTAGTATGATGTGCAATAGAAGACGATTACACTCAATATATCTCGTCATTGAGTAGGTTACTATAATAGATGTGTTAAAATTGAAATCAATGAGAAATAATTGCATACAAAAAACAATTTTTAAGTGGAGACGTATATTTTCAGCACATATTTTTAATATTACTATATTGTTATTAATTATTCGGTATATGTATTTTATTGTTACTAATATAGCTTACACTTTAAGTAGGCCATAGCTTAAAATCCTAAATATTTTGAAAATATCATTGCGTGTAGTAAAATATAATGATATAATACATAAACATTTCAAGTCCCCCACGACTATTTTTAAATTTCAAAAATATAACTCGAAATTATTTTTGTTTAAATATTTAATTATAAACAAATAATTTTAGTTCTAAATTTTAAAACCTAAATATCTATAAAAAAAAAAAAAAAATAATAATAATTATGCTTTTATATTTTTATATTTTTGGGTTTTAAAATTTGGAACTAAAATTATTTGTTCGTAATTGAATATTTAAACAAAAATAATTTCGAGTTATATTTTTGCAATTTAAAAATATTCGTGGGGGACTTGAAATGTTTATGTATTATATCATTATATTTTACTACACGCAATGATATTTTTAAAATATTTAGGGTTTTAATACTAAAAAAGAATTTTGCATTAAATATTTAAGTCTAATTTATAAACATTTTTACCTGTAAAATAATTTTCAAATTTTCGAAATCTTATTAAAATTAAAATTTCAGACATTTAAAAAAAGTATGAATTCATGTGAATTTTTAAATTTGTTATCAACATTTATAGAAAATAATCTTTATGTTTAAGCGTGTAGCGGTTTTTATCATGATTTATTGCGGTAATACGATACCTTTAGAATTTAAATTATAACAACCATTCCACTGGTCTAAGAATAGTGCAGACTATGCTTTCGGTAATATTGACTACATCGATTTATAGATATTTTTTCTGCTGAATTTTAATCTTTTTTTCAGGATTAAAATCAAACAAGGTTAATTAATTCTAATTTTATCAAGACTTTAGGCCTTTTAAACTGAATTGACAATAGTAGCGAAGCCCTTAAGTTGCGAGTATTGGTGATTAAATGACAAGTCTTAGTCTTACGGAAATTATACTATCTATAATCAGTTTTTTTGTACTTAATAGAATTTAAATCATTTTTAATCATTTAACTAACTTAAATATTTAAAAAAATGTTGATCAATTAAAAAAATACCATATTTTAGTATTTTTTACAAGTACTTAAAAATTACTTAAATTTTGAGTTATTGTCTTATTTATATACCCGATATGATATATCATGGTTTCGTTATTATGAGCTGGTATCTAATTAGTAATTATTTAATTATGAAACACTCGAATTTAAAAGTTAAGACCTTAATAAAATATAATTTATTATAATATACTGTGTTATTACTTATTAATATAACGAGTAATAACCACTATCAATTAAACATTTTTATTTAACTTTGTATTTTTAATGCGTGTAATATTTTCTGTTTATTCATCTTATATTAATAAATTAATTTTTATGGATTATAAATTTTAAATTTATAATTCATGACCAAATACTTATGTGCATCTAAAATTGATTGTATCCATTCACATTTAAAAAATATAATGTATCTATTAATTTCTTTTGTTTTCAAACACATTTAAATTTAAATAATGTAAACAAGTACGATTGTTTTAATTATGATAGTTATAACAAGCATTATAAATATAGATAATATTACTATAATTTATACTATATTATTCAATTTAAGCTCATATTCATGGTATAATAATATAATATTCATGACTGAACTTTGAAATTATAACTGTATATTTAATTTTATTATGCAGAATTACACTGGGCATTTTAAATAAATCTATAGTATAATATCTACCGATAAGTGAAAATAGCGAAAAAATTGAATGTTCGTATACGAACATCAAATGTGATAAAAAAAATTAAACTTGCACAATTTTTACTTAGTAATTAGTTTGATCGTCTGTTTAACAGAATTTAATCCTCATCATTAAATAAGCAAATATTGAATATTTATATAAACATTATAACTATTTATTATTTATAATTTTTAATGTTTAACCCAATGCCACTAAATTTGTTACGACGAATAACATTTAATATTAATGGTTTATTTTTATAACTTTATTGTTGTTACTTACAATTAAATTGAAAACTACAATTAATAATTGGCTTTATTTTATCAACGAAAAATTTTGGTATGATGTGCCTTTAATATTATGGTTATTGGATTTCGTATGCATACTTATAAGTCTTAACATTCTATTTATTACTGTAATATGTTTAATACGCAAATGGTATTAAGCATTCAAACTATAGGACATTTTTTTTTTCATTTGTCAGTAGATTCTACAATACTACTTAAAAGTTGTAAATTTTTATTGAAAAAAAATCACAAAAGTGGATTGTTGTTAGTTGTCACTTGTACCTGTTACACATATATTTTATTATTGTGTTATAACATTCATTTTTGAACTTTTAGTTTTTAAGTACCATATTATAGTACGTAAAACAGTTAAATATTGTTAAAATTTTAATATAGATATGATACAAATAATACCAATATATCATATATATATATATTATATACATTATACATATATGTATGTATGATGTAAGACTTGTCTGAAGTTAATTCGATGATATTATATATTAGATTATTCGCAATCTCAAATAAGCAAATTATCTGTAAACCATATACCTACATGAATAAAGTATTATAATATAGAAGGTCTATATATAAGTACACATGACCTACGTAGATTAAGTGTTTCTTAATTATTATTTTGAACTGCGATAAACTAATACAAACCTTGCTGCATGTTATTAAAATTATTGAGGTATTTAGACAGACTTTTTTCTGTATAATTTAAATTTTTATGCATTAAACATACAAAGGAAACCGGCTTAATTGTTCATTAACCTTAACAGCATTTTTATTATCTATCGTAGGTCAGTTATAGAGATAGTTATAACTTTGTATTGAATCTTGTGGGTATCGCAAAGTTTTTACTTATTACTTACATTTATACATATTAAATTAAATGAGTATAAACGTAAATGTGTGTAGTTTTGAGACAATTTTTATTGTACATGCATCATAATATATAAATACAATAGTATATAAGAATGAATAGGTAAAGTTAATTAAAATTATAAGGAATAAAAATTTAGCTATAGTGTTTGGAAAAAAGATTATTTTTTCTCGATATATATATAATATATATTATATATACATTATATAAACTATAAATAAATCAGCAGAGATGGCAAACTTATGGCACGCGTCAACTGTATAAAAAAGATCATTTGTAGAATTTTTTAGGTTTAACAAGAAAATAAAAATTATCAAATTAGTTGTCATGTAGGGTAAATAATATTCAATCAAAATTTTTTATTTGTAATGGGTATAAAAGGTTCATCATCCTTGCTATAGAGTTATGTCACAGTTATTATCATATTATATATGTTAGTTATCAATGAAATTAGTTACACAATAATTATTATTAGTGTTCTCAATCTATTAATCAACTCATATTTAGTTTATAAAATACAAATAGATTTATTTTAATTTACAGAAATATATGTATTATACAATCTCATGATTTGTTAAAAACACAAATATGTGTAGCTAGGTGGGGTAATGTCTGAGAAATATGTAGCCTAGGTAACTAATCTATATATATAGGTATAACCTGATAATTTTAGAAAGACTTATTCAAATTTGTTGCTTTTACGGTAAAGAAATTGTTTTTGAATGAAATATTATTATTAATCATATTCTATAGATTTTATAACGATATAGGGTTATCAGAAAAATGGGAAAATATGAGATAACTCTTAAAAAAGTAAAAAAAGATGTGTTTATAAATTGTTTTTCTATTGAAAACAATAATTCCAAATGTTTAATTAATGTTCATAAGATCGTGTCAAAATTTAGCTATTTAATATTTTTCTGTTTTTCTCGAACACCCTGTACATACAGTATGCATATAAACACATGATATCGAAAAAATACTATTTAAATTTTAAATTAATTTTTACAATATTATACCTATTTTGACTGGTTGGATGGTGGGTGAGATTTTTATCTTATTTTTTATTTCTTTTTTCTATACGCTCTTACAATCCAAACCTTAAATAATTCAAGTGATTCCTGTTTATGTTCGATCACAATATAATATGAGTTACCAGTCAAATGTGTGCGTAATCGTTCCGAGACGAGTTATTTGATCGGAAAACTCTGAAACACATCCCGTACACGTCTAAGCATTGTTTGTTTTTTCGATTCGAAAATTGCTACGTATGTAGGTGCATATTATTATGATTATATGAACATGTCGCGCTCTGAAATGGAAAAACTCAAATACAACAACAAAAAAAAAAAAAAAAAAAACATACAAACACACACACACACACACCAATGAAAATTTATATGTATGCGGTTTATAATTTATTTATATCGTAAAAAAAATAAATAATATAATTATGATATCGTGTATCGTGACTTACAAACAGGTAGGTCGGGTACCGGACACAGCGTTACAATAACATATACCTATCACGTGATTGGTTGCCCGCTCCGAATCCAAAGATCGCTGTGCAATAATATTATTTCCGATTTCCACGACCACCGCCCGGCACGATGCGCGATGAGTCCGATCATTTCGGTCCGACATGTGCACGAAGGTGTTGATCGACAGCGGCGTCAGGCAGCCGCCCGCGGCCATCGTCCGGCTCGTGGTGCATGGGACGTTGGCGTGGCTGTATTTCCACGTAATGTGGATGGCCAGTTCTGTGGACTGGGACTCGATCGTGTTCCCGACCATCAGCGAGGTGGGAAAATTCATGTCGTACATGCTTACGATGTGGACACTGGTGAGTACCCTCCTACAAAGACCATCCTCATTATTACAACGTTAATGAAAATATCTATTTTCATAATTTTAAGTCGTTGAGAGCAAAACTTTTTTTTTTTTTTCTAAATAAAATTATATGTTTTACCATTCCAAAACACACATTTTGAACGATTAGTTTATGAGTTTTTAATAATTATTATACTTAAAAGTATAGGGCACGAATTTTGTTGCATTCGCAAATTTCCACTATTGTTTGGAATCGTTGCTATAAGTGAGTTAGAATATCGTTTCATGCGAGTATGAATTAAAATCTAAAATTTTTAGTGCAACATATTATAATTTTTGATATGTTTTTCAATTTTATTGCAGTTTTGTTGACTTTTCTTATTTATAAAAAATTGATAACTATTTTTTAACTTTATTCGTGTAATCTTATTTTTTAAATACTTTTTGAACAGTTTTAAATTCAATGTATTGATAATAAAGTTATAAAATCGTAAATATGTATGAAACACTTGCATGTTGTACGCACTTTATGTCTAATGTAAATGATGTTGGTTTTAAATTTGTTTTTAATAGTAATTTACTAAATTATTTATTTTTTGTGGAATTTAAATATTATTTAAGAAAAAAAAAAATGAAAATAAATTTCGAATGATAATTAAGTATTTCAAAAACAAATTTAGTACTGTACCTACATAAGCAATGTATCATTTATTGTATACAACTTTTTTGTGTGTAAATATGATAAATTTGTTCATTTGGGATAATTGTTGGTTTCTAAAATATTTTTTGGCTTTATAATATTACTGAATTTGACTATAATAAAAAATATTAAATAGGTACTAAGTAGTATATAATAAAGGTCACTACTTACAAAAATGTATTATTAATAAGCTTAATGTTTGTACATACTAAAATATTTTGATATGGTTTAACCGTGAGATATTTTTATTGCGTGTTTATTAAATTAATTAAATTTTGTCCGTAAATTAATAAAAATAAATTATTGATAAGATATTTTTTTTACTATTCAATAAGTTTATTTTCAAATGAATAAATCTTCTTTATAACTGTTTTGACGTATAACAGATACGAGTATATCTATATTTTATATAATATTTTCAATTAACTATTTTTAAATGTATAGGCATAGGAAACTTGGCTTTAAAAAAAACATTCAAGTATGCATTTAATATGGCAGATATGCATCAAAAATAAACAAACATAAAAAATATAAAATAATATATTAGATAACGTTATATTAATTAAATTTAATCAATAATTTAAATTAATTTATTACAAGACTGGTGTTTGTCGGAAAAAAAGTGCACATGCGATAAAAATATAGAGTAATATTTAAAATTTAAACGTTTTCATAACTATAGGTTAAACTATATCATAAAATATTATGTTAAAACCGTTATTTCTATCGTTTTCATTTTTAAATATTTTATTACTGATATTATTGATGAATATATTTTGATAATTTTATGAAGACAATGAATTACATATATCGATGAGCAAACATTTCAAAATATCTATACATTCTTTATTTATAATATAGATACATGAAATACTTGAATAATTATTGAATTATAAAATAATTTTTTCTACAAAATTTTCAATGCATATAATTGATAATTTTCACTTCAAATTAATTTGATTTATATTTCGTATTAATAATATTTATTTTTTTATGAAGTATCTTATTGTTCAAAATCGATTTAATTGTATTTTTTTTAAATATTATACGTAATTATTATTATTTCAGAACATAGTTTTTAATTTAGTTTTTGACAAGTACAATTATTATTTAACTCTGATCCAGTAATCAATTTATGATTAAAACTACTGAGATGATAGTTAGTAGGTACTTAGTACCTATCTAAATAATACACTATTCGCGTGTATTGTTTTGATACTAAGATAAGTTTAAACACAAATACAGTAATACTTTACGATTAGCAAAACGAAAATTATTCATGATGAATAAAATATAATAACATTTAAACAACAAAATTATATTTATATTTTATAACTATGTATTATTATATATTTAGTAATTCCAGTGAATGTGCCTGGAATTAACGGAATCGTCATATTAAAGGTTGTATAGTAAAAAAAATATGCCAAATGTCCATGTTTAAAAAAAAATCAGATTTTGCCAATTTCGGATTTGCGTAAGCACGTCTCGTTATTTCATTTATGCTATATAATTTGTTTTATATTTACATTAAGTATTTAAGTTTACTATACCTGCCTGTACGTATAATCTAACTAAATGAGTTTAAGTTTTAGATTAATTTAAAATTAATATTTGATACTATTTCTAGTTTGTTGGATAGTTATGAATATTGATGATCTTATTATGTCAATATTTTATCTCATATTCATTTATAATATAAAATGTTATAAATCTTTTGTAGGTATTTCAAACAGCGAAGGAAATTAAATTTAAAAAAATCAAAAGATTACATGTAATGCAAGGTACTAATGAATTTTCTACAAAGTTTGAATTCATAATAGTACTTATTAAATTATTGATAAGCAATTTAATTTAAATTTGGATTAAGTTAAATAATAAATTTATTTTATCAACAAAATTAAAAATATACTGTATGTAATGTGTGTATAATGTATATGGTTTTAAATTGCAATATTGCATTATGATTAATTTTTTACACACACACACATAATATATATATATTAAATGAAACAGGAAATGCACAGTTTACAACACAATATTATGCTATATATAATAATATCTAATAAACAACGATTTATGACTGTTTATTTAAGTAAAAAATTTATCTATATAATTTAAATAATTTGTTTACTTTAATCAAATTTTAACTTGTAAGAAATAATGGTAAATCATTATACTCGAAAAACAGCTTAAATAGAACTTTATTTAATCTATATTCTTTAGAGGACACAGTGGCGGTCAAATGATTTCGACATAGTCAAGGATGTGGCTAATTTTGTAATACCTATGCACTTTGATTTTTAAAACAAAAATTGAGGACTATTAATTCATACATTGATTTATTAATAAAAAAATATAAACTAAAATGTCAATTCATAGGTAAAAATTGTAGATCAATTAGTTGATCAGTTTTTTCTGTTTTTATCTTATACTATACTTGAGGTTATAATAAAAATTTCACAATTAATAGCAATTTTAGCCAATAATCCACGGAGACAACTTTAAGATAAAATGATAGCTACAACATTAAAATTTTAAAAATATTTTTTATTTAACTATAAAAGAAATGAGAAAAAATCTTAAAATTGTATACTTTTGTAATTTATGATAATATATATACATGTTTTATGTTTAAACTTTTAACTGATCATTTATATTTTGTTTATTATATATTTAATTGTTAGTATTTGTGTGATTTTGTAAATTGTATAAGTACAATATCTACGTTCACCATAATTTATTTTTTTATAATTAGAAAAAAGAATTTTGAAAATTGCAGAGTGACAGTGAATTATTCTGATTGTAAAATATGCCATTTTATGCATTTTTAAGAAAAGAATACAACAAATGCTGTGGATACAAATAGCGAATACACGACATCCTCTCAACCTGCAAATAGACAAGAGTTCTATAAAATTTACCAATATATTTTTTTACAACTCGTAAAAATAAATTATTCTTTATTTTAATTATGTGCAATATTATTTTAGCATGATTTGATTCACAAGTGAAAGTAGACATGTAACATAATTTTTTCATATACGTTCAATAAGATTATGCTAGAATAAATATGTGTAGGTAGATGTTAATATACTTAAAATAACAATATCATATTGATATTTACTAGTTATTAATTGATATAATATTTTTTTACGGAAATAATTCTATGACTATAACTTTCAAGTAATAATAATATTATATAAATGGTAGTTTGAAAACATTATTTAGATTTTAAACAATAGTTAAAATATTACGAATAAATATGATATTTAAAATTAATTGAATATAACAATGGATGAAAAGAAAAAAATTGGTAACTGAAAATAATTTTTACCGTTTTATATTTTATGAAGTGATATTATTTTAATAACCTTGAAAAATAGGTTAGGTTAAATATATTATTTAGAACTTGATTACTTTTAATAAAATTTTGTTGAGATTACTGCATAATAATAAATTCTTGTATATAAAAATTATTTTAATGGTTAGACATCGGCTTTTTCGTTTTCTCAAAAAATAATTTTTAGAATGTAATTGGTTTTTAAGTGTTGTAAAATTATTCATATTATGGTAAATTATAACAGAAAAATTTAAGTTTAATAGTGTCTAGTGTGAGTATCCTATTTGAGTCATTGCGACTTATAGATATTATATCAGTTATAAATAACAAATATTATTACTTATATTTTATTTTAGATCATGCATTTAGGATTTTTCATAATAGCTACAATATTGGATTTCTTTGAATTGATTCCACAGTCTGTCATTATTGGAAAATTGCTCAACAAAATTCGAGAGGTGAATGACTTCTTTTTCATGACTGTGATGCTGCCAATATCTATGGTAAATACACATACTTACTGATTTTTTTTTTACCGATTAGCAATATTAAATGAATATGTTTTAATATAAAAATTATTAATACGTATAAAATAATACCTATAATACTACAATAATTATTCTATATGATTTTGTACTTTTTATTTCTGTACAAATCTTAATCACTTAAGAGGATGCTATGCAATCTGTAATTTATTTTTGAAAATAGTTTCGCGTGGAATAAATGTACCGTGAGAGGATTCATAGTAAGCCTTATCAGATTTTTTACTATACATACAGAAGAAATGATTATTGACAACCTAGAGACAATCCTAATTACTTTTTTGTATCTTTTTGTATTTTTTTGTTTCTTAAAATGATTGAGTATTGATATCAAAAAATAAAAACGTGATTTACATTTTCTTCTATATACGTAGTGTAAAAATTAAGTAAATTTATTATAAATAATGTAAGTGCTCGTAAGTTTGTGTCTTGTGAAACTGTTTTTCTATATAATCTCATTATTATACAACAGTTATTACTGACATGTGGCATTTATTAAATTACTTAAAATTAGCTTATATATTTATTTTAATTCTCCTCAAAATGTCATTAAAATTGCCTATATTAAACCCCTTAAAAAGTGCACACTCGCAGCTAAGTTTACCGAGTATTACTTATAAATTATTATTAGGTACTTTACTAATGGTTTACAAATTATTTGTTCGATATGTTACAGTGTGTGTGTAGCGGCTTTTGGTCTGCATGGGTATTATTTAATGATATTATTTATCCATCAGCTGTAAATAATATCATACCAGTATTTATCAATCACGTGTCTCATACAACTCCTATTTTCATTGTATTTATTGAATTGTGTCTCTGTTACCACGCATCGCCAAGAGTAAAACCAGCCATTACCAGTCTTGTCACTGTTGAAACTATTTACCTATTTACGTAAGCTACTATCTATATTATGTTACATGATATTATTATGCTATAGGTCTTGTAATATAGGTATTATATATATATATATATATAATATTTAAATAAATGAACATAGACGAATAAACGATGGAGAGTTTATAAGTAAATTAGACATTTTGAATAATTTTCCAATGACGTCGGTGAGCAATAAGTGGGTTAAAAAACATTTTAAATATACTACAAGCGTTATATGGTATATTGTAAAAAATGACCTGTAACTCACACAGGATAAATCTAAACATTTAGTACCTACTTATAACAACGAACGTAAAGTCATGTACTGTACGAATGATTCTTATGTATAATTCCCTGCTGTTATATTTATAATATGTCAGTATATTATATTACCGATTATTGTGATTTAAAACTTCGATATAATAATATGTTATAACTTATATTACGTTTCACTAAATTATATAGGTACTTACTATTTAAAACGTAGAAGTTTATCATACCCTCCTTCAAAATGTCAACATATTTCTATTTTAAACCTAATATAGTTTTATTTAAAATATTATTATGCGTGAAATAATAGGTTTAAAAATAATGCACATTTTTGGAGAGGAGAACGGAAACAGCTACTTAATGACAAATAAGGGGCAACATTTTACAATATAACATTCACTTGTTACCACAAGAACAAAAATATATAAAATCCATTTGATGAATGAATAATACTGTTCTTTGGCAATACACTTCAGTAGAGTTCAGTTTTTCAATAATTCACATAATCACACAACAGCGCATTTAAGTAATATATTTTTACTGGAAAAATAAAAATACTCTAAATGGAAAATTAGCTCGGATTCAAGACTGGTATCTTTTAATTTTCATAAAAAAATTCCTATTCAGATTTCACAAATTTAAAAATATTTGAACTCAAGATTACCTACGTGAAAAATCATAATATTCTAAAAAGTTGTTTACCTTGCAGAAAAAGATTATCCTTTTTAAGATAAGTCAATTAAAATCAGGTATATGAAAACTTCGATTAGTGATAGCGCATTTTAGTACTTTTACATTTTTTAAAAAAAAAACTCAATAATTTCCAATCTCGTTCATAAAAATTACGTTTTTTAAATTGTTCTTATTATTAATTTTTAATCAATGTTAAAATAATTAGATTTTAATGTAAATAGTTATTGGTGTATATATTCACGCAGTATCGCGACATTATTTTTTTACTGTGCATCCGTAGTCTATATTGTCTAATAATGATGTTATTATTATACATTTATTCCATAGAAAACCCCTTCGATTAATAAATCTGTACATAAAACAAAAATATTAAAAATAAAAACAATACTTCAAACTCTTAATAAAAATCGTAAATAAGATAAAATTATAACAATATATAATTTACATTTATGGACAATAATAATATTTATATTATATTATATTATTATAGGTACAGGCATAATATTGCATGCATGGTTATAATTTTTCGTAATGAGTTTTTGTGATTTTCGCTAGTTAAATAATACACACTTAATGGCAGACATATTTTTTTTTTTATCAGGATGATCACGCTGCGAATTCAATACGGCAGATGGGTATACTTACTCATCGACATTTATGTAAACACGATTCCAAGATTTATCTTCGTGTTTTCGTTCCTTAGTTACATCATACCAATTATCTACTTGGTCAGTTGTCTTAGATTGAATAATTATATTTGGGGTGAGTTTATTGGTGTATATATTCATCAGGTGATTTTTTTATTAGGAACCACTCATTATTTCAAAAACTTTAATAGTTTTTACGTTTATTTCTTTTACCTATATAATTGTATGTAAAAGAAAAATCAAATGTATATACTTTTTACTATTTTTTTAGCATTATAATAATTTTATTTTTTTTTTTTACAATGACATTTATATATTTTATTTCATGTTCTGGAACAGAATATTACTTTGAGTTATAATGTGTAAAAATTTAATTATAGACCAGTAATTTATAGTAGGTAGTTTATGTATTTGAAATTTAAATGAACAGAGTCGTAGACCAACATTTTACGGATTATCCCTATGTTAAAAAACCGCTCATTTATATTCTGATACCTATAATTAATAAACAATTCGTTGAAAATTTGATTTTTATATACTGAAATATTTGAAATACTCTGAAAAATATTCTGTTTCAGAATAAGAAATTAAAAATGTACTGCACAAATAATTAAGAAATTTTAAATATATTTGTTTTTATAACCTATTAACTATGTAAAAAATATTTTTAAAAACTATGATTGATTCATGATAAAAAAAAAAATTATCTTATATACCTACTTATATATTTAAATGGAAAGAAAGACATACATACGCATTTAGTAATAACTTTGACAATTTTGCACTCAAACGTTTTGTTTTTCATTTTAGGTTTAAAAAAAAATGACCACGTTTCTAGGGATGTTTCTTACCAGCATAATAAAAAAATAACGTGAAGAGGAGCTGCTAGCTCCAAGTGGTCTCGCTGAAATTTGATCTGGGAACATTTTTTTACTGTGTTCAATATACTAAATGCACATTTTATTCTAATAGTTTTACTTTAACATAATTTGCGATATATTTTGTTATGTTATACATACTTATTCCTTCCGTTTTTATTTTTTGAATATGCAACAAGTATATTCAATTTAGTACATACTTTATATTCATTTTATAAATAATGTAATGGTCTCAAATGTGATTTTTTTTAAATTTATTTTATACAATTATATATTTATATGTAACTACATTAATTGTCTACGGATTTCTATTGTAATTGAAAACAAAAATAATGCACATGATACGTCAAGATTATTATAAATTTTACAAATACAATTAAATAATTAATTCAACAATCAATAAGTAATTTTTTTGTGGTTAATGATGTCGTTATATCCACTTAAGCCTTCGTTAGTGTCCGATAACCATTTCAAATTGCGATAAAATAATAATAACAATAATATGGGATAATACTAGGAGTTCTTAAAAACTATTTAAAATAATACATTATTTTTACTAGAAGTTAGAATATAACACTTCATGAAAAATAGACAAGTAGGCAAGAACCACTTATTTAATGAAAACCACCGACATAGCCTGGAAAGTCATACCTGATGGTGTAGTCCTTGGAATTTCTATGCCTATACGCACGACAGTCACAAACAATGCACTGTTAGTATTTTAAACGATAAAAAAAAAAAAACAAAAAACGGTGGGACGACTTACAAATACGTCAATACTACGCTGATTTGGTGGGCACCAAGGAACGTCCGAACATCGATTTCAAACAACGTTGCGCCGTCGCTAAAACCGTCAGTCATAGTATTATCGTATACTCATATCACTTTAATGTTACTGCTGTTACTGCTGAAAAAGTACATTTATAGCAAAATTAATTTAATAAGATGTAATCTAAGATCTAAAATAGACTACCAACGATTAAATGCACTGATCATGTTAAATGGCAAAAAAGACAATGGATAGTTTGGATATCAATCATTTACAGACGAAAAATTGTTACTTATTTATTAAAATACCACAGAGTTTGATTGTGAAGAAATCATTTTTAATAAAACAAATAATATTTACTTGTGAATAAAAAAAAAAAAAATGACGCAATTATTATAAATAAATTTGTTGGTAATTGATCAAAATTCTATTATAAAAACCGTTTTAGTTGTACAATTAATACACTCTAAAATATTGAATATTTTTATTGCACACACAGTTCGGTATTGACTTTGTGCTTCTTCTTTTATTTGTATTAATTTTTTTAATGGAAAAAATAGGTTGTTCATCGTATTTTAGTTTTTGTGTCTATAAGTTGTAAACTTGTAAATAAAATACAAACATAATATTATTACGCTACGTATTACCCATAAATTATTTTATTAGACAGATAGCGTTACTAGGGTATTTTTATTTTTGTATAATTTAAGTCATACTACGTGTACAACTTTTTTGTGCAAATCTTCTCTACAATATTTTTCTATTGAAGTAAAAAATTTGAAAATACGCTCTTAAAGTATATTTAAAAATGTCAAAAATCAAATGTTGAATAACTACGTTACCGAAGAAAAAAATAAAATGAACATGCTTGGTTTATCACCTTGTATAATGTATATTTATTATGATTTTGTATTAGCCCTTCAGCAGTAATACATAGCTTAAGATCGATTTCATAATTATTTCAGAAGCTCAAGAGTCATCACATCTTGCCAGTATGCAATAGATGAGTGGTCTGAAATATGTATAATCTTATAGAGTTAAATAATAATAAGAAATCATTAAATTGTTAACAATTTATTCGATACAATTATAATAATAAATTGAAAAAATATTCTTCAACAATTTAAAACAATTATTATTATGTTAAGTCACTATTGTGTGCATAATTAAATAATATTTACGTACATAGTTCAATAACTTTTGCTTTAGTTGTATATAGTTGCCGATGATTATTCAAAGTGTTGACAACAATACTTAATGTGAAGTATAATAAAAACAATGTTAGATACAACTATAGAAACTGGGAAGTAGTTCTACTGTATTCTAGATTTTGAATGTACGTCATCATCAAGTAGATCACAATACAGATATGACAATAACGTTATCATGATGTCAATTTTAAGTTAATAATAAATCATTGCTGCTTACGAAAATGGTTCTGATTGGAAATTGTGTCAGCATCTATTTAGAAAGACATTTTAAATTGTATTTAAATTACTCTGTTATTTAAAAAAAAAGTTTTGAAAAATATGGTTTTATCAAATAATTGCCACTTTTAAAATTAATAAAAAGAGGCGTTAACTATTAGATGAAGAGCGTGCGTTACGTAAACCAGAAATTAAAAACGATACAATAAAAAAAATAAAGTAAAAATCAAGGAAAAAACTAAACGAAGATTTAAAGAGTATTATAATAAGAAATAAAATAAAAATAGTCTTACTTATACCTTAATGTTATCTGTTTCACAAATTTTCAAAAATGTATTTCTATATCTCTAAGTTTAGATGATGTATTTCAGGAAAATTTTGAAAAAATTAAAATTAAATTAAAAAATAATGAAATTAAAAAAAATAACAAACAAATAAACCCAAATATTTAGATATGACAGAAACATAGGTATTATAATTCTAATATTTTAAAAATGAATAAGAGAAAATTGCAAATATTTATACTGTCAACACCAAAAATTAATTTTATACCTATCATATGATGATAAATATTTCATTGTTTTTATTTGTCCTTTTCAAATAATTACTGTGCTCATTTACTCACTAAAAAGTATTTCATTAGATTCCTCGATCAAAGTTACTCTAGGGTATTAAGAGTTTCATTTTTCAACCCTTATAAGTTGCTAAAAAATAAATTTCATGAATTTAATTTTGAGTTTTTGATTTATGAAAATTTAATATATTTGTTTATATAAATGGTTACATATTATTTTACTATTATAGTTTGTAGAAATATAGAATGCAAAAATTTTTAAAATCAAATACTTAAAAACACAATAATATTACAATGATTACTTTTATGATTTCGAACTATGATTTTATTTTTTAGTTCTAAGCATATTTCTTATGTAAGCACATAAAAACGAATACTAATCTTAACAATACTAGATTTTCTAATGGCCTATGCCGCAGAGGGAAATATTTTTATTAATAAAAAAAAAAAAAAAATTTCAAGATTTATGTCAGCTTTTAAGCATTTTTTTAATCTGTTTTCGGTATTTTTTGTTTACTTAAGAAATATGGATAAAAAATAAAAATTGGTAGAAAATTATAAAATTAGTCTGTCTATAATAACATTTGTATCATATATTTCAACAGCGATAAAATTGAAAACGATAAAAAGATAGATAAATTTTAACGGTCCAAACGTTAATACAAAAAAACAAGTTGATAAAAAAAACATCACAAAATCAATACATTCATCGCTCAGTTCAAAATCAATTACTTTATAGTTATATTGATGACTTAAATGAAAACAAATAACTTATTTATCATTATTATTAGATGATATACTTATATTTATTTATTCGGTTGTATCATTTAACTTTTTTTTTCAATGTTTTGATACTATTTCCAAACAAAATAATGATTGTATACTGAATAATTTTCAAATGAAAATCTACGAGTATAATAGGTAGTATAGCAAGTACCTTATTTACTGTCGATAATTGAAACCGTTATAATATTATGGGTAGACTATCTCGGAAACAGGTCTAAAAAACTATAAACGATTATAAATTGGAAAGGTTTAGTAAAAAACAATGTGCCTGCAGTTGGCCGAAGTTAAATTACTATTATTAAAATATAAATTCATAGTTTATATTAGATTGCCCTTAAAAAATTTCACGATCAAATCATCCGCATAGCCTAAAGTGTCAGCGAAAGTAACTATACTTTTCATTTTATTTCTCGCTTTTAATTTCCATGCATTTTTTATGTTATATACTCTACTATTAATTTAATAGAAAATAATTTAACTGTATATTATGCACTGCGTGCGATGGATACACAAAATAACCGATCAGTTATTTATAAGATTGCAATTAAACAAGGAAAAAATACATATATGTAAAACTTATAATTACAATTTGTTAGGTATAGGTGCATAAACATATAATGTTCGAATTTAACGGTTATACTTACCATCATCAGCCATAGTTCAATGTTCAATTAAATAGCTATAAGGTACTTAGAAATAAAAACAAAATTAAATTTCAGACTCACGTTGTGTAAATTTGACTTTTATTGAATTATACTATGGTGACGGATTCACACAAATTAATATTGTTTTTGACTAATTAATGGTCAGTATAAATTATTGTCAATTGGAAAAATTATTTGGTGAAGTATTAATAATAAAAAGCTCTAATAATATTTATAAACTTAAAAATAATAATTTATTTTATATTACAATACATACAAGCAGCGATTGAAATAGAAGATATCGCTCATTCTTACATATATCTTAACAGTTATTTTCTGTCTCAACGCTTATTTTATTTAAAATTATCTACCCCTCTTAATTTTTTAAGATTTAATTTTTTTCATAATTTGTGGCTGTTTTATGATGTTGGATCATAATATTACACAGCTATCTATATTTATATTTGTCTACGTTAAGAGATTATATATAATATATATTATATATTAAAATTATTCATTATTTTTAGTCTTAAATATTGATTTTTCGAATAAAGTATTTATTTAAGTATTAATTATATTTATGTAAATATCAAAATATTTTTCAATTTTATATTATTTTTAACAGCAAGTTAAGTTAATAAAAAATAATATTTAATCTAATATTTAATCTCTATTAGATTTAATGTCCAGAGTATAATTAGGTATTGAATATTCGTATGTAGTTCCGGATAATAGACTAAATACTTATATCTACATAAACAACTTTTTGTTCACATAATTAAGTGAAAATGTATTTTTATTAGATCAGTTAATCAGTTAAGACTTTCACAGAATAAAAATTGATTTTTATAAATTATTAGTTAGTATTTATTTTATTTTTATTGAGAAAGAAAATTTACAATCTGTACACAATAATTACAATGAGCAAAATACTTTTGTATTTATATGCATTATTATTATGTAAAATTTAATTTGTTAATACATATAATTCATTAATTATTTTTGAGAATAACTTATATTTTTAATTATTTCTTTAAATGCTTTAATATGCTTTATGTATTTAATGAATAAATATTTGTTATTTAGAGTACAAAATATGCAGGTATAAGAATATAGATTTTTTAAATTAGAAAATATAACTTTTGTTTTGGATAAAAAATGTTTGTGTATCACTATTAAGCAGCTGGATGGTTATATTTCAACTAATACAGTGATACCATAAATAATGTCATATTGACTAGAATAAAAACACAATAACTAATATAATAAGAAAGTTATTTTTTGAAATATGTATTCGATCGTATACAATGAAATTCTAAGAAATCACATGTAATATTGTGCTTACGTTTTTGAACCATCTTCTTTCATTTATGAAATATTTAATTTAAAACATACTGTATGTAACTTAAGAATGGTAAATATACTATAATTACAGATTTATCAATTTAATTTTAATTATTGATGACTAATGAGTGATGACTATTGGCATTATACCTATCATCATATTATATAATATAATGTTGCATTATAATACAATTTATCAACTATAAATTTCGATTATAAAATAGTATTGTTCTATAGTAAATAAGCTACAAGCGTTTAATAAAACTTCCAAATCAAAAGTTTGACTTTATTTATATGTATAAAAATCAAAAATATATACTTACAGCGATCTAGTATGTGTCGGCTCGTATTTGTGGTTTCTCAAAGCGTGACTTGAAACGTCATTTATTTCAGCACCTACACGATGATTGGTGTATGTCTTATAAATAAATTAAGCAAACAACATGTTGAAAACGAAATCGACTTTCGTTCGGGCCGCCTCTCCGTATGGCGTCCCATGGCAGCGGGGACACCTTTTATAAAAGACTCTGACCCAACGTACTAATCATCACACGTGCCATAGCCCCTGCAAAATGAGGTAAGTTCCGTCAACAAGATCACGGATGGTGAACATGGTTGTTTTTTATTTAAGTGTAATAAAATATGAATGTGATTTTATTTTAGAACTTCTTTATCGTGGCTCGTTTTTTTGTCGGCCCTGTTGCCTCAGGGATATGCTTGGAGATCAGACAACGAAGACTGCGCTTTGCCTCTAAAACACTTTAAATATATATCGTAAGTATGAAACATTTTCTAAGTTTTTAACCCGACTAAAGATAAATTAACATACCACATGATTTTATAATGCGGTTAACATTACCTGCTTGATTTTCTGAAATAAATTTCTACGATAAAATTATAAAATTATTGTAAATAGTTATATCATCCAAATTTTTTTAATAACCAATTTCATATTTTAATTATGCAAAAATAAAATGTAAATTTATTTAGATCTTTATTTAAATATTAAATAAAATTTAAATGATGTTTGAATTATTATTTTCTTATAATACTAGATAGCTATTTTACCGTATATAATAATATTAAATAAAGCTATTAATAGGTATAAACATGGTTTTTTAACACGAAACAAGTTTTTTAAGACAGATTTTATTTTATACTCGTATATTATTCATATGTTTTTTGAACTGTATTATTGTAACATTAATTAACTCTAATCAATACATAATCATGTATCATTCAATATGATTTACTATTCATACATTTTTGTTTTTTTAAACTATATTTATCAATCTTCATTTAAAATAATAAAAGTTTAGTTTCTTAAAAATTATTATAACTTTTATTTATATTTATAATAAAATAAAGTGAGTAATAATAATACGATGCATTTTAGAATTTAGCTGACTAAATATACATTATTTAATAATATTCATTGTTTTATTTCATACTTTTTTAAATGTAAACTACGGTTTAACGAGTTTTTATCTCATAAGAGATACTTTCAAACAAATAAACATTAAAAAAAAAACGTTATATTTTAAATTATGTTATCTAAAATTCAAAGCCACAGTTACTGAGATTATAATATACATAAAAAAAAATAATAATGAGTTTAATATACTTTACATTATAATAATAAATAATCTTTACAACAAAAATTTTCTTAATAGACCAACCTTAACACGAAAATATAAATTTAAAGTTATAGTTAAAAATAACGATTATCTAGTTTCACTAATTAAATTATAATTATGCTATTTTATTACGCACATATATTTACTAAGTCTTCTTTTTTTTCTTGTGTATATCTTTTATATAGGATTAATTTCTATAAAAAGATGTTATCGAAAAACCATTTAAAATATACTAAAATAAAGCTCAGAGGAACTTTAAATACTCTTTTAAAAAACTTTCAAGACATTATTGTCTTCATTATAAACGTTCAATTATTACTATTATTGTATTATTATATGAATATCAATATATTATTATAAAATTTGTATTGATTATTCAATAAATAAAATTATGTTTTTCTCAATTGATGCAAATATTATCTCATGCTGATCATTATGGTCATATATAACATGTAACTTTTTTAAAAAACAAATATTTAATGTAAGTGTATTGATTATACAAAAAATTATCAAATGGGAGAAAGTTTAAGTGAATTTCACTTATTGGGAACCCCTTGAGACATTGATCTGTTGTGATTTCGCTAAATGTATTTAAGAAAAAACTGCAAACTCATCCCGTTTAATTTCAAAACAAAATCGATTAACAACAATTAAATTCGAAAATAATAACAAATTGGTACTGTTTTATACATTGTACTTATCTGCAGTTATCTAAGACAATAGAGATTTTTTTGGAGATTTCCGTATGCATATATTATCAAATGATCGTTAAGAGTAAGGAGAGTTAGAAATTTTCTTTCAAACTTGAGACAAGAAAGAGAAAGTTCTTTGAGAAATTCGGAGCTTTTTTTTATTATTACTATAAATTAAGTACCTACATTGAATATTTAACTATTGATTTTACATAGTAACTTTTGCATTTGATTTATTTTTTCATCACATTTTCATCTAATTGTTAAGTGATTTTAATCTACTCAGAAATTAAATTAAATATATTAAGTTTACAAATTTACAATTATATCATTTTAATATTAATTTTGTTTTAAAGTTTAAATACTTATTTATGTTATATAAGGTTTTATAAAATATTACATATTTTTTTTTATATGATCAGCAATGATTTAAGTTATGATTTTAATATAACATAATTTTATTACAGACCAACTGGTTATGGAGAAAAATGTATTTCGTATGCCAATGTTTCCGAAGCTTTCCATGAAGCATGTAGAGGAGTATTAGGCATAGAACCGGGAACCAACGATCTAACGGATATTCAGTTAGATAATTTTGGCAATGTAATTCAAGAAACAACGAGAATTTTATGCGAATGGTCAGTATTTATTATTGCTTATAATTAATTATTAATTTATGATAAATAATTGTCAATATTTTACAATAAGTTATTATATTATTAATTATCTTTAATTTAATATTATTATATTAATGTATAATACACCATTGCTATAATATTATCCTAAATTAAATAAGTAGTAAACATTTACTTAAAATTAATAATAGATAAGTATTATTATACTAGTAAATAGTATAATAAATATCTATAGTATTTTTATCATAATTCTAATTCTAATATTAACAAATTAATATTTATTATACAAAATGTTTCCTTTAAATATGTAAGTATGTTTATCCATATTTTCATTAAAAAACATTCTAGTACATTTTTTTTTAAATTAATTGAAATTTTAAGTCTTTTTTTGAGACTAAAAATTATTTATTCAAATCCTTTTTTTCTAAATTGTTAACCATAAAAGTTTATTTTAAATTTTGGTATATATCTAAATCTAAATTAATACGAGTATTTGTTGATTTATTTAACTTTGTTACAAAGGATATTGAACAAGGTTAATGTAAATTTGGTAAAATATTTCCAAGTAAGATTAATATTAAATCTGGTACTATGTATAGTTAATGTTTTTGCGAAATATTTTTTAAACCTATTTTATTCTTAGTATATAAGTTTTAATAACTCAGAAGCTACTCATTTGAATTTATATCTAGATACAACAATATTTAAAAAAAATTATCTACTTAATAATTATTACAATAAAAAAAGATTGGTTTTAATTGGAAAAAAGTTTCTATTGCCATAAGCGACTCCTAAGGTCACGAAATTTTTAAGTATACTCAAAAGTTCCTGAAATCAAAATTTGAATTAATTCAACCTCAAAATAAAAAATTAGGAACATAATTTACCAAGAAATCACTTTCTATACTGTAGTCATTAATTTTAAAAATTTTAAAAATATAACTTTTTGTTTAGGTTTGGACTAACAAAAGACCAAGTACGAAGTATATTACCAATTATAAATACGGAAAACACTGAAATTGGAGCATATTGTCCGAAAGAATTAAAATCATATCCGGGTAATGATTGCGGAGATGGAATCGAATTCCGTTCAATCGACGGAAGATGTAATAATTTTGTTCATCCACATTGGGGCGCTGCGAAATTACCTTTTAAAAGACTTTTACCACCCGATTATGGTGATGGTGAGTTTTTATTGATAAATTGTGTTAAAAATTTCCAGTAAATATTACTAGTTGATGTTTAAATAAATTTCTAATTTTGGTTAAAATTTAACCAGCAGTTAAATATAATATCTATATTTTTATAGTCAAGATAAATTAATTGATTGATTCAGCTTAGTAGTAGATGCAAATCAGATAAAAAAAATATTATTATTATTATTAACAAATTTTTCCGTATTCAGGTATCAGTTCGATAAGGACAAGCGTAACCGGATTTCCGTTACCCAATCCTAGGTCCGTTTCGGCTCGTGTACATAAAGACATAGCTAGACCCCATCGCACTGATATAACGTTTTTATTTGCCGCCTTTGGACAACTCGTCGATCACGATCTCACTCTCACCGCGGAAACTAAAGGTATATTCACGATTTAAATGTGTGCACAATTTTACGAATTATTAAACTATACGAAAATGTGTATGCATACAATAGACCCTATCACCAGACAAGAGATAAAATGTTGTTCAGGAGCTAACAATCCGTATTGTATACCAATCAACGTGCCAATTGATGATCAGTTTTTCGTGGGCAATCATCGCCAAAGATGCATCGACATGATAAGATCGCTAGCTGGTGTCAATACTGATTGTCCTCTAGGTAATAATTGATTTAATATAATATACAATAGTAATAATATTCGTAGGGTTCTTATATTTTATGGCATGTGAAAATAGGTACTTATTATTAAATTAATTAATTATCTTTATCCGCAACTATTATCATGCCATTTTATACCATGGTAACGTAAAATAAACGTTATAATTTACTTATAAACCGCATGTGTTTGCATATAATATGCGAATATTAGTGAAGTTTATTTTCGATTTATACGGCTTATTTTTCAGTACTCATTTAAACAAATACTTTTTGGCTATCGTTTAACTTCGAACGATTGTTTCGCTATAAAATATAAAATAAAAGGACGGGTGTAATAATTAAAATAATGACGATTATCTAGTTTGATCGGCATTATCGGCAATAATAAAACACATAGATAAAGTCGATAAAAAAGGCCTCATAACAAAATATGAATTTTATATTATATTATTACAATAATAAAATTATTTTTTATTAACTCACTGGATGTAGCTGATAAAAACTGCGCTCATTGGAAACAAAATTAGGAAGCGTATTGCAATATGTTTCTTAAAACAATTACAACGGTCAAAGAACGATGAAATCAAGGGTCGTCGGTTGTGTATCTAATATCTATAAACACACATACACTTATATAAACACAAGTGCGATTTTTTTTTTTTTTGTAGAAGAAGTGAGATATAGTTTCATTTGTAATTTTCATAAATTTAAATTATTTTTATAGTTTAAGTACTGCTTTGAATTTGGATACTTTTATTTATTATTTATTAAGTTATAATACGTAATATATATTGTAAACTCTTGATTCAAAACAATAAAATTTTTCTAATTAGGTATAGTGTTATTATAGTAACTATTACCGCACCGACCGATCGGGGACTTGAAGTTCAACAGAGTTGACAGCCACTCTAGCCTTAATTAATGCGTTCTCAGTACTTACTCACACTCATTAAACAATTTTAAAAACGCATGCGTAAAGCATCACCAGAAGCGATAATAACCACAACCAGTCGCTTATCGGTGCAGCGCGATGTCCGTAAAGTACAGAAATATCATTCTTAACATCTGCTATTGCCAGTAAAAATCCTCAATACTCAGTAGGCATTAATGGAGTGCGTTTATAACATCACATTATAGATACCTACACATTTAGTTATTAACTTGACCGTTGTTAATTAAAATTTATTAATTTTATTACTTATTGCTCGTTTTAGTAATTAAATGTAAATTTGATCTGTGGGTACCTACTTTATTTTATATTTATTTCATCTTGTATAGGTTGTAATTTGCGTTTTTATTGTTAGGTGTTATCTCACTACTACTTTAGGTAACAGCTGAAGTAATTAAGTCATGACTGGCTTATTTTATTTTCATCATTGTCCAAGAATAGATAAACCTGATAAACATATTATACCTATATCTATGGATATAACAGCTATAGCTGTTTTAATGTACCTATTAATTAATATAGTATATTTAATATTTTATCTTTTTAGTTAAAATATATTTTAAAATGGGAGTTAAACGTTTGAGCGCGATTTCAATGACCAATTTGAGCACTCTATGTCGGATAATTGTTTTATTCAAGTATAAAAGTACATTTCTAAACGATCGCGATTAAAAAATGTTTAAATTAATTTATAATTATAGAGCCTTAAATGTATGATAAACGAATTATATGACTTACGTTGTACAATTTGAACAAGCAACATGCGTAGGTACAATTCTTGTCTTACTATAATAAGTTTACTTTAAAAAATTTATTTTATTATCGTTACTGCATCTCTTGTAAGTTCGTAATGAATGTAAAATCAATAATATTTAGCTACAGAAAAAACATTCATTAGATGGTGGATACAAGTATCGATTAATTAGAACTATCTAATAAAATAATATATTTTATGAACGATAGTAAAATTAAAAGAAAAAGTAATTTATAATATATACCTACACACAAAACTGAGTTAAGAAAACGATTGCCTAATAATTTTTTTCCTTTTTAAAACAATTCATATTTTACATACAAGTCAGTAACAATCCATGCTCAAATAGACTGCGAACATCTAGGACAAATCAATTATTATGATAATCTTAAGGAATGTAAAGGTCAGTGGTGCTCAAATGGATCAAAAAATTGTACTCAAATAACATGCAATAATTTCGAAGTAAAATAGGTACCCGCGTGCGCTCAAACGGGCGATGCCCGCTAAAACCGTAACTGACACGCACACAGTATGACAATATGCACGCGCACACCACAGCAGGCGGGTAGTGCGAACTGAACTGCAACCCTTGCGCAGCAGCCCTCGCGCGGCCGCCGACTGGGATCCTGGTACCGGAGACCTTTTCGCAGGGTTCGGCTATCGGCGACGGCCGCGCCAAACCGTCCCGGTGGCCGTCGGCACATGGACCCCTGTTGCAGACGGGCGGATGCAGTCCCTTTTGGCGTGTGTGCGGCGACGGTCCCTCATTCACGGTCGGCTTATTACCAATGACGTGCAATCGCAGTGAATTCGCCAAACGGACCCGCCGCTACGACCCTAGTAGACCAAGACGCCCTTTCAGCGGTGTTTTGCGATGGTGCAACATTCATTTACTCGCATTTCTTAAACACGCAAACGCAAGCGGACGCGGACGCAAGACGACGACGCGCGCAGCCGTTGCCGACCGTGCGTCTTCCCTTTCCGTTGTCGTCGGCGTCGTTATTAATTTTCTGGACCGATAGATTTTATTTACGCTTTTTTTCGCGTCCGTCGTGACGTCACCGCTGTTAGCTCTGCAGAACGAGCGGGACGGGAAGTGTGTGAGAGAGAGCGACCGATTGAGAGGAGAAGGGTGCAAAAGAGAACGATCGAGGACTCCCTCTCGCTCGTCCGCTCACCGACCAAACCCCTACGACGAGAACAAATCGGTTTTTTTCCACCCCCTCCCCCTGTCCGATGTGGAAAGGGATTGGCAATCGTACGCGGTCTCTTCGAGGAGCGCCTCCGGTCGTTAATCGTTTCGTCCGTCGTTCCACAATAATATGGCAAATAAAATCGTACCACCTGCGCACTAAAGTCGACGGTTGTTAGAGAATATTATTATTATTCGATGCTACTGGAATAACTTACCTCACTAACCGACTGTCAATAAATTTTTATCGATCCACTTACCTTTATAAAATATACCAAACTGATATTATTTAAATGTCAGTGTATTCGGAAAATATTATGTGCTATATTTGGGCTTAAAATTTCTCAGGTGTTATTCTACATTTATTTCTAAGAAGAAACATACATATTTTTTGAGCTGAGCATGTCTTACGTGCGTCTCATTTTTATATACAGACGATAATATGACAGTCGATGCGGACGAATCGTTATTGCACGACTTTAGAATTTACTGTAATTCCAAAACTCTACTTATTATTTTTATTACTTATTATTATTGTTAGATATCCATGTTTTTGAATATGAATATTAAATAAAAATAATAGTTTTTATATATTTATATTTAAAAATTTCAAAAAAAACTGATTTTTACAGCCATTACTTAAAAAGAAAAAGGAGGTAGACATGCTTTGTGAATCGCTCTACATATTATATTATATTCGTTATTATCTGGTGATCCTAATTATTTGATTCAATATTTCACGGTATGAAATCATTAGTTATTTTCTTTACAGTTCCAAAAATCAGTGGTTGTTAATGAGCGCCTGACTCTCCGACAACTCGTATACGAGTTAGTTATGTAGGTGCGTATTGTAATATTCAGTTTTCTAAACTGAAAGTGTTTTGCATGTCAAAATATTATTTAATACATTTACAACTCACTTGATATTATTATTATAGGTACGTCTTATAATTTATCAGGACACGAAATTGTTTCGTTTAAATTAAACTCACTTCATTTCAATGTACAGAAATGAGAATATGGGTTTTAGCGGCCTGTCGATGCAGGTGTATGAATATTATTGAGTGTGAAGGATAGTCAACAATTAATTTTTCGGTTTCGAGCAAGAAAAATTATCTATTAATATTAATATTTATCTATATAAGATTGTTAATAAAATTCAAAATACGACGCAGTGTCTTAAACATTTATCCGGACAAATACGTCAATATACATATCCACATAGATTCATAATGCGGAGAAAAATAAAAAGTATATACTCGTATTATGTAATCTCAAAACGAAATATTAGAAGTTTGATCGTGGTGATATAAATAATAGTAATATTGTACTCATAGAATACAGTTTTCAACATGAGATTATTTTTAAATTAAATTTGATTATTATATATTAACAATATACAAATAATATTTAAATGTTCATTTCTAAGACATCAATATTATAAATATTATAACCAATTATATTAATCAATCATCATAATTACCTACTTATTTTAAATAAACATAAAATGCTAATATTCAAAATGTAAATAATATTATCTACTTATTTATTTATTTTATTTATTATTACTGGTAGGTCCTCGCGTCCAAATAAACGCATTAACATCGCCTATCGATGCTAACTTCGTATACGGCTCCAACGAAAAACTTGCGAATAAACTCCGGTCATTCGAGGGTGGAAAGTTAACCATGGTTCCGGTACTGGCGGGTAACAGGCTCAAACCAATACTACCGCCAAAAAAAGACCAACCGGACGATGGATGCATCAGGCCTCACCCAGATCTTCATTGTTTCTTAGCCGGTATATTAGTATAATATGATATATTATTAATTTTTATATATTTAATTGATTGTCGTATTTAAATCTAAAATGAATGTGAAATTTATTACGATTATGGTTGTATGCTTTCAACAACGATCGTTAAATTTATATGCATATAGGCGATAATCGCGTGAATGAACAGCTGGCTTTGGGCGTACTCCATACGATTTTCACTCGAGAACACAACCGAATAGCCAACGAATTGTGCGCGATCAATCCTCACTGGGACGATGAACGGCTATATCAGGTAATGGATCTTGGTGAAAAATTAAAACTATTGTAAAAAAATACGTTAAGTTATAAAAAACTTGTAAATTTCATAGAGTCGATACAGAAATCTGTTTGAGGCTTATTATATTTACACATTTCACAAACATTATTTTAAATTCAACCACTTGTAATTATTATATATATTTATTGTGATTCAGTAGAGAGGTGTATACGGGATACGTTTACTGCTGGCTATATTTCACGATAATTTCTAGCGGCCCCTTAAAAAATTCTAAATGGACTTGTTCATTAGTTATATAATAATACATACCTAATACTATGATCATAAAATTTCTTTGCATTATTCATTATGAGCCTATTATATCTAAAATCTTTTTTTTTATAACAATTTTAGAATACAGTTTTATTTTGTTTATGTTGTTTGTAATTATATAATATAAATAGACTACGTCTTCAGCTATCTTAAACAATAATAATTATCATTTTTTATTCTCACAGTGAAGAAGTGCGAAGATTATAATAATAAAAATATCCAAATTTATTCATAGAAATTTTTTATTAATAGCGTATAGTTATTACTAGAATTAAGATTTTTATGCTCTAAAAAACTATGTAATATTTCCTTAAAAATGTGCTAATATTTAGAAAAAATACGCTTAAAAATATACTTCAAAAAATATTTTGTCATGCATTTATTATCAGAAACAATGAATAGATAAAAAAAAAATCCACTGACCATAAACATATAAAATATAATTATCGTAGTCAATAGACGAAAATTATTGAACAAAATCGAAAACATTCTTTGAAAAAACATTAATAAATTGATGTATTAAGAAATTTATAAATAAACTCAATAATGTAATTAATAAATTTCAAAATATTAAAATATGTAATAATCTTTAAAATCTTTAAAATATGCAATATAAAAATAGCGAATTTTCAATCTTCAATAATGAAACGAATTTCTAGCTTACTTAGCTATATTATGAACTTACCAAAAAAAACATTCAATATTCTACAACATCCTAACCTTAAAAATGCATGGACATTCAACAATTTTCTTTTTAGATTTAATTTATATATTAAAGATAATGTATGTTATATATATTATTTTAAGTATGTTAATTATTTATCATTAAAATGCATGATAAACATGAGCATTTTTTCAAAACACACCATAAGTTATGTGTGTCAGGTTAAGTTAAACTGCATAACTTACAAAAATCTAATACAAAATAATATTTCAAAAACAAATTGACCCAAGTATCTAAAATACCACGGCCCGCTTGATGGTATAAGATAGCTGCTCATTAAATATTATAATTATTGTTATTGCGAGAATTCATATTTGTTTCGTGCCGATGTGTGCATATTTACAGGAATCACGGAAAATCGTCGGTGCAATGATACAGCATATTACTTACAACGAGTTCTTACCGAAGTTATTAGGCAAGTTCACAATGAAAAAGTACGGTCTGGAGCTCACAACGCAAGGGTTCTCCAATAGTTATGACCCAGATGCAGACATCACAGTGCCAGCAGCGTTTGGCGCTGCTGCTTTCCGATTCGGTCACTCGCTGTTACCTGATGCCATGGAACGTTGGAGCGCCGCTCACAAGTTCTTAGGTTCCAGGCGATTTAGCGAAATGTTCCAGCAACCGTACGACCTGCACAAGCCCGGCTGGCTAGACCAATATTTATTGGGTATGGTGAACCAAGCGTCCCAGGCCATGGACGACGCAGTAACGTCTCAAGTAAGTTCTAATATTTTGCTATTTCACAAATAAAATAAATGAGCTAAGAAGTAATATTAATAAAGTGTATAGTTTTTAAAACAATTAAATCACTATCACTATCAATATCATCGTTTTAAGTAGTGTAAAATATAATTACTTTTAAAGCTTAAAATTTCAATTTAAAAATTATATTAGATCTTTTCACAAAACGTGTCATAGCAATGATATTGTTAATTTAATCATTTGTAAATATTCTATAGCATAATGTACATTATTAGACCTTGGAGATTGATACTTTAATATATAGCTCCATCTTGGTAAAAGTATTGGATAATAAAAAAACATATACAAATTAATACATTTTTCTTTTTTAAAACCATATTATTCGTTTTTGTAAAATTATAACAAATATACTCAAAAATATTGACACAAATATCATTAAAGAATATTCTATGCTGTGGTATGGATAAATTCTCATTATTTATAATATATAATATAATACATAATGTGTTGAATGTTTTTTTTTTTTTTTTTAAGAGCAATTTATTTAAATATTATCAAAATGAATAATTATAATGTCATTAACTTAATAAATCATGACATAATATATATTAGAGTACAGAATATATTTATTATATATTTTTTTTATTCACTCTTCTATCAATATCTCTAGAGATAACTATTTTTTTCTTTTCAAAAGGATTATTTCTAATTATTAAATCTTATCGATTATAAAATATTAGAATTATTCTAGCTATTAAAAACAAAACAAGGTTTTTTTTTTATCACAACCACTTTTTCATAAGATAAGATAATTTTTGTGTTTTGTTATAATCAACTAAACATAATATATTTATTTATCTATACATTTACTTAAAATACTGATTTGTGGCTTGTTATACAATTTTTTAACTATAATTTTAGTGTAATCAATAATATTTATGATAATGACGTGTATATGGTAAAGATAAATCTTTTTGGCTGATCGATTAATTGATGATCAAAAATTATGTAATTTTCCAGAAATAACGATAAAATCAAGATTTTTGAATAGAATATTCCCGCTTAAACATTATATGATAACCGTAGTGAATAATTAACAATATAGGCTGTAGACATACAAGTTACAAGTATATACTATTCATACAAAATATATATATTGTTATATTTATGATGATTATGTATGATATATACATTTTTAATTATTTTTATATGCAAATAAAAACTATATCAAACCACCTGGTTAATATATCTATATTGGCAATGCTTGCAAACTATAATAATGTAAACAATACAATAAGATATAGCCATAAACGAGATAGATACCGCCTTAACATGAAATATTAGTTTACTTTTGTTATATTATTATACGAGTATATAAGATAACACTGACCGCGTTGGCTAATACCACGGTTTTATTGGATGGATGGCGTAGGTCACCAACCACCTGTTCCAGGAGCCTGCCAACGATTATGGCAAAGACTTGGCCTCCATCAATATACAACGAGCCCGGGAACATGGGATACCCAGCTACTCAGCCTGGCGGCAATACTGCAAACTACCGGCGATTAAGTCGTGGAGCTCGATGTTGACGGACATCAGCAACGCCACGGTGAAGGCGTATTACGATTTGTACACGACACCTGAAGATGTAGACCTGTGGTCGGCGGGTGTGTCGGAACGCTCTATCGACGATAGCATTGTGGGACCGACGTTCGGATGCATCATCGCCAAGACATTCAGTGATTTGAAAAAAGGCGACCGGTTTTGGTACGAGAATCCCGGTCTGCCAAACTCGTTCACGTTAGGTAATTTTGTCCAGTGTATATTATTATTATACGTTATTATTAAGGAATCTGGGAAAAAAACTCACAAAAAACAAAACTGACTTATTTATCTATATAAATTAATTACATTCCATTTTGTAAGCTATATAAAATATTTTATTTAAAAACCAAGGAGTTGTAATAAATAAAAAACACTGTAGATATGACTAGTGGATGACTAAAAACGTGTAATATTTAACCTTTTAGGTAGATTATTTATTCACCTGTATAAAAACTAAGACATTTTACTTACGCAAGTCGCTGAAACTTTAGTTTTTGACATTGAAGTATTTTACATTTAAAAAAATCTATACTTTACATACCTACAACTGAAAATGTCAGTTATATTTATTCAATTGATTTTATTTGTTGACATTTTATCAGAGAAATTCCTTGAATACGTGAAGTTTACACGTAATCTATTATATGTAAATATGTTTAGTCTCATATCTTTATCTCCAATAATTCAAATTTCAATGTTATAAATTTGGTGTAGGTACCTATATTTTACAATTAAAATGTCAACACTAATAATAATAATAGTGAATTGTGTGTTAGAAGCATTAGTACACGTATGTATTAATGTATTTAAAAATAATAGAAAAAATGTATCTTTTTTAACGTGGCTTCTAAATTTTGGCAATTTCTTCCGTGGCCTTTTTTTCTTATTATCATTTTATGTACTTATTATATATTATTGTATTACCGCTATAATTTTCACTTTATTTTATTACGTCATGCGGCACGTACATTATTTACGACATTTTATATAAATACCAGCTGTAGGTATGTAACCCGACTTCGTCCAGAAAAAAAAACGAAAAAATGAGCATAAAATACGATACTATATTATTGTATTTTGGTTTTAGTATACATCAATTTACAAGAAAATCAACGTTGGTGTACTTCGCTTTGTAAACTAATTTGACCGAGATAGGTAATTTGGACACTTGGTTTATTTTTTAACGTGATTTAAACTAGTTTCTAAACTTTTCTGATATATCTAAAAATAGTCTCTAAAATATTCATAAACAATTGTCAAGTATTTTTTGAGTTTATAAGCTACAAACATACAGATATTAACTTTTATTTTTCTTACACTTGAATAACAAAAATGTATATTATAATTAATAAAGTTTACTTTTATTTTAAAATAAAACCTATGGCGACAAATGGCAGACAGCTAGCCTATATCATTTTTTTTGTATTGTACTACTTTAACCAATGACTGTAATTTGAGTTACATAAACAAAATAATTATTCGATTTATGTGATCCAAAACAAAATTTAAATTTATATTTATTTATATTATAATTTTATAACAATACATTAAGGTTGAAAAATGTAAAAAAAATGTCCCTTTGTTTTCGAGAATTATTTATAAAAAATTTGTTGTTAATCAGTTTAGTAGTTTTCAAATCTATAAATCTGATATAAACAAACATTAATTTATTTATATTTAAATAGCACTATTACAATTTATACTATACGAATACATATTTTTCAGAACAACTGACAGAAATAAAAAAAGTTAAATTATCGCGGGTGTTGTGTGATAACAGCGATAATATTATAACTATTCAACCGTTTGCTATGGAATTGCCGTCACAACAAAAGTATGTTTTGTTTTTTAATAAATATATATTTTTTTTAATTTCCTCCTTTTTTTTTGGATACCGATAACATTTTTTAATTGGATTTTTAGGAATAACAGGGTTGCTTGTAAAGGACACATACTACCACAAATGGATTTATGGGCTTGGAAAGAATATACAGGCTGTTGCGCTAAAAAGAAAGTAAGTATTTTCTAAACGCACAGTTTCTACGAATTTTAAAGTGTTTTTTGCCATTAAAAAATATACTTTATAATTGCGTTTCGTTTAATTTTATTGAAGGTACCTAACTTAAATAACCTCAACCCACAAATACACAAGGTACAAATAAATGAATGGAACAAAGAGGACGATAATCTGCATAAGTTCATCCAAGCAATAGCTGTAAACATTTCGTCATCAAAACCTACGAACGCTTGGAAATAAAATTCAATAATATAAATAATGTTCGCTGTAATAACTATAACTTATTATTTATTTATAATTTTAGTTTTAAAAATGTTTGTTATCTATTATTATGTATTTAAAATATAATACTGTTTAAATTTTGAAAAACATTTTTATTTTTATTAATATAAGTAGAGTCCGGACAAAATTTATCACAAAAACCGTAGAAATGTATAATATTATACATCGATATGTATAGCCTAACGGGGAAATAATACATAGTTATGTTATGTTTAGGAAGTTTTTGATACAAAATTAAAAATATAAACAGTAAAAAAAGAGTGTGTTTGAGTTAACTATAACTATGAGTATACTCTCGATCACATCATAAAAACTTTTTTTAATTTCAAATGCTAATGTATACGGATAAATGTATTCAATAATAATATTAATACCATGATACCTATTATGTATATAATTTAAAATAAGATATTATAATATATACTGACTATCGAGCATTGACGTAATTACGGAGGGGGGGAGTATTTTGGTATCGTATCCCCCTCCGTGACTTTTTTAAAGCGATGCATACTACATTTATGTATCTATTTAATATTGTTTTTGTGTATTTTATCAAAATAATACAAAAAACCCAAATCTCCTATGCTAACTATAGATAACTGTGATAATATTAATTCGTAATAAACACTATATTGGACAAATATATTTTTAATTTTATTATATTGTTAAAATATAAACAACTGAGCGATGAGCGATCGAATATTATGCACATTAGCAACGTCATATGGTGTATACTGTATAACTACAAATATCAATTGTACAATTGAGAGGTCCTTATCATACCCTCTCCTACATACGAAAACCTATCCAAATTACACAAATTCCACCGAATATTGAGTATACCGTTTCTGACCTCAGCGCAGAAAAGTTCAATATTACAATATGGATAATACTAAGACTTGAAATTGGTGAAAATACAATCACCAGTAACTTATCGACAATGGAAACAATAACGTCATATATTATTAATATAAATAGGTACAAATAGAAACCTGATACTCGAGCAAAAACAAAATTCGACCAGAAATCGTATGAATGTTAAATAAAGTAGCGGCTTTACACACGCGCGAGACTACCAAACTGAATTCGTGTTGAAGCGAGTTATTCAATAGCTCACAAATCGTTACGCGTTAAAGTGGTAAAAGATACCTCTCAAATATAAAAATAATACCATGAATCTAGGGGGAAAAGGCCTATAGCACAAAATTATCGAGTAAATTAAGTATACCATGTTATACTATTATTATTATGTAATAAAAGTATAGCTACAATCTGCACAATATTGTTAATTGTCATATTATTATATAAATAAATGTAAGAACTATTTAAATTAAATAATTAAAATTAATTATTAATTAATAAATTACATAGTAATATTATACATGTATAGCTGAGATCAGGATTCTGCATTATTAACTATGCATTATACTTTACATACTTTACTTCTGATAGGGACTAGGTTTCCTGGACTTTTTACTATATTTTTATTTCAGAATTTTTCCAGGCCTTTTTTCTCAGAAAGAAACCGTTAGTATAATCCACATCTATGTAAATATTTCACGTATTTACGTCTAGTATAATATTCTAATTCGACAACTACTAACTATTTTGTTTTATGTTTCAATAATTCGTGTGTTATATCCGTTGACTACGTTATTATTATTGTTTTTTTGTCCCCATTATTAGTAACAGAGTATTATTTTTTAATAATAATGAAATACCTCAGTGACTATGTCATTGGCGATATTATACACAAGTTATGCAATAATTAATCTAACTAATAAATAATGATACTAATATGGTAGTAAATAGTAGGTAATACTATACGATGATTTGATGATAACGTGCATGTAATGCAATAATTCCTATATTTAAGTCTCGATCGAAAACACGTTATCATTTGAAACTATGCACTCTACATTATCATAATTATTAGGGGAGACCTCAATCCCCACCATACCTTTGTTTTTTATACTAACATATATTTAGTTTATAATATTTATTGTTTTGGTGTATAAGTTGATTGGAACATGTCCTGTAAATTTTTGAAGTTTAGAACCCTCATTTACTATTACAGGTAAGTATTTTGTGATAGATATTTCAGTATCTCAATTATTCTGTTATAGAGATAGTCAAGTGACCTCTAAAAATATAACATAATATTAATTATTATCACGATACATTGATACCTATTATTGTATAAAAAATAATAAATATGTATGAATTATTATAAATACGTTGCTGTTATCAATTTTTTTTTTTTTAAGTTGATTACTCTTTAAATTATAATATGTGTATTGAAAATGTATTTTTAATTCCATATTACTAAGCAAAATATTATTCGGCGTAATTTGATCTTTGATCTATAAAAATCAAATTTTGGATAGGTAACTAATAAGTTATAACTTTATAAGTATTTAGAGTTAAAACGTATAAAATATACATTCAAAATACCATGTTTATATTTTTCTATTTCAAAAGTATATTCAGATCTGGAATAAGAAATTAAAAATGCATACTATTAATAATTTCAAAATAAAATAATTTTAAAATCGTTGATAATTTTTAAATTAATGAATCCCCTATTAGAATAATTTAAAAAATATTTTTGTTTTTGAATATTTAAAAAAAAAAAATTTTAATTTTAAGACTCTTTAGATAAAAAAATTAAAAATGTTTTCCTAAAATAATTAGAAAAGAAGCTAATAAATTCATACTTATATATTCAAAATAGTAATCGGACATCAAGAAAGTCATAAACTAACTTTCAGCTTATATTGGTTTAAAACCACAATTAACATATTACATATGTAATATTTCATTCAAAACGAAAAAAATTTTTATTTATTAAACTATATTATTTTAAGCAAAACATATTTTAAAGTGTAATTTTATAATGTTCAATTGAATCATTTACGCAATATTGGCAATTGACAAGTAATTTAGGTAACTATAAGTTAGTTACGAGTACAGACTACGATTATTGACTATAATGCGTCTAATAGCCACGTTCTCGACATATAATAATAAAAACATCAGTATAATTTATAAATTACTTACAATCATACAGTATGGCGTATACATAAAATTTATTTGAGAGGAGGGGGTCTATAGAAAAAACTGACCAAAAAATCAGAGCTGTAAAATATGTATATTACAATAAAAAAAGTGAAAAAGTTTGTATCAATAGCAAACTTGATATTTTCTTCATTGCACGGAAAAACATTTTATCTTGAGTGATCGCTATTCTAATGTAATAAATATAATGCAAAAAACTAATCTATCAAAAAATATGGTTTATTGTGTAATGCAAAATCGATCGAAAAATTACTATTTATTTATTTGTTAATATTTGGTTGTAATTTCAACTGTAATGTAAAATAGACTACGCAAAATAATGAAGAAAATAAATAATTAACGACAAAATTTAAAAACGATTACTCGATAAATCGAATACAATCTTACTACGATTATCTAATCGATACTATTGCAGTGTAGTTATTTTTTGATTACCTACTATTATAACTGTAATAGTTAAAAAATTATTTATTGTACTCAGCCAAAAAAATTATGTTATATTTTAGAATAATTTGAATCGAAAAATTAATCCTGTATATTTAAAGAACTATTGACGCCTATGTTTTCGTATGTATAATTATATAACTTTATAATATTATCATATTTTACTGTTACGATTATAAGTATATTATCGTGAAGATCTCCGACCCTGTAGCATGTGCAGAGCAATACAGAATTAAATTTTAAGATGTAAGCATGTGTACGCAAAACAAACAAAATACATATTAAAAAGTAATTTTAAAGTTAAAACACTATTAATGAAATTTTTATAGAACTTTATTTTTTCATTTTTTTTTTTTTAAATGACTTATATATTATACATTAAAAATTTAAAAAAAAGTGATATGGTTATCGTTAACAATTACATTTATAATTAATAACTTAGAAAGTTTTTAAGATTTAATATAATATATGTAAATGTTTATCCAAGGAAAATAAAGACAAAGCATCAAAAGTAAAATAAAAATTAATAAATACCACATTTATTTCACTACCGAAAAAAATTAAGTAAAAAAATATAATTGTATTGTATATCTACTTATATTTAATTCTTATATTATTGCTTTTTTTTTTTTTAGGTAGGTATAAACATTTATACTTTGTATATTATATATACTTAAATTGCTTATAATATTACATCTCCTTAAAAATTATGAAACATAAAATTGTATTATTATATATTATATAATAATGTTATACAATGATCGAGCCATTTATTCACAATAACAGCCTTTTGCAATGACATGTCTGAATTGTAACTAGAATGTATTGGTATCAACCCAATCTGTAATAGTTTTATTTGAACATTTATGTTTCTTGTAATAAAAAAAATAAACTTGAATGCTAGACCAGTCGAAATTTTAGTCTCGGCACTGCAGGATGTTGGCGTATATTGTGATATACGATTCAAAAGCAATGATAAATTACCGCATTCAAAAACGATTGTGAGCCTTCAGCGGAAGTCGATACAAAAAAACTCACTCGCACTAGTTCAATAATTGCTGACATGTCAACAAGCGCATTTGCTTGTTATGTTTCAAACGATTTTGATGATAGTCTGTAGTTTTCCTTAAGACTTAGAGAAAGTGCTGTTGAGAAAATAACCTTTTCAATGATCTCTTTATTCTTGATTTTGGATTTTTAAACATGTTAGCTCCTATAGTTTTAGATATTCAAAAAATATTTTAAGCATTATTTATTTCTTAGTCAAAAAAAAAAAAAAAATTCATAAAATACCATTAAAATTAAATATATAAATTATAAACTCATTAAATATTCCTTACCTCAGTACTTCATACAGAATCTAAAATTTTATATTAAATATAGAACAAATAAATAATAAACTATACTCGTATTATTTTATCAACATTTATTTTATCTTTAATACATCTAACTTATTATAAAATGTATCATATATTATACATGTGAGAATTCGATGTATAAATTAAACTTATATTTTAGAAAATAACAACATAGTTTACAAAAATTTAAGTTAATATAATAGCTGTATATAATATAAAAATAATTAATTAATGTAATTTTGAATAATTAAAAATTGTATACAATAATTTATATACAATTTTTTTCTAACAATATTATCTATACAATAGGTATAAATCCTACGTATAGTACCTACTACCAATACAGAAATTTAATTTAATTATATTTAAACTTTTTAAAAAGTATATGTTTTTAAAAATACATTTATTATGGTACATAATTATAACATTAAAAACGTAATTGTTTATTTTCATGTAGGTATTTCACATAAGATTTAGGTAATTAAAATTATTATTTTTTTTTTATATTAAATAAAAAATTATTCCAAATAGATTCATTGAGCAATCTTAGTTTTAAAATAACTAAATATAATACATATTCACTATTCAGTGTAGGTAACTATTTATTATAATAAAAATAATACATTAAATAATATCACTTTACATCAACTCACCATTTGATTTACCATTTTTAAAATATAAAACATGTTTTCATCACTAAAATTAGCTATGTGACGTTATGTTCTGTTTATTAAGTTTATAAATTATAACTTGAAAATATGAAGTTTTCAAATAATACTTTAGTAAAAATAAAATTTTATAAATTATAACATTTAGAGCATATATGTTATTAAGTATTTAAATGTAATAAATTAAACCAAAAATATCTATAATAGTAAACATTGTTGTAAAAGTAATACTATGTAAATATTTGACTATTATTCATCACATAAGTAGTTTATGATTGTTTTGTTTTTAAGACATTTTATGTTTTTTTTCCATTTGTGAGCCTGAAAATTAATTTTAAATATTAATTATTATTTGTTTCAACATAAAAACACATTTCCATTCATTCAAAACCACTAAAAAGTGTATGTAGTGTTTAAAGTTTAAACATACTTGAAAACCATGAACACATTTTATGACCAATTAGCAAACACATAAATGGCATAATAAAAGCCGTTATTGCAAAGTAAATGATTACTTCCATCAGACTCGCTGTAACCTCTCCGATGATAAGATATATCCATCTTCCAGTTGTAAATTTATTATAAAGTAAACTATAAATATAAACAAATATAGCAGTTGTCAGTTAACATGAATAAATTGTAGTCAAACATTAAAGGGGGAAAGTAGGTAACCGCTCTACAGTAGGAGTTGATAGTGTACTTTGTCATTAAGTAGGCGCTATAAGTAATGAATGACGTGTTAAATTTTAATTCAATGATAAATCATTGTGTATGATGAAAAACGATTCTAAACGAAGACAGTCGAACCTTTTTGGTAACCAAGGTTACAAAAAATAATTTTTTCCGATTACTTTAAAAATTACTCAGAATTTTCGTTAATGACTTCATAAAAGTACTAACTAGGTTAAATTTTTTATAAGAAACCTCCGTTGGAGTTGATGATTAGAATATTTTTTCTACTAAAAAATGTATTTATAGACATAAAAATAAAAAAACACTACACATAATATTATAGAATTAGTATATTTATCGTTAAACTCTCAAATCTAAAATAAACATTATATTTTTGAAAAAATCCAACTCACAAACTATTCAATGGCATCTATATTAATATACTTTAAAAAAATTTTTTATTAATTTAATAAAAATAAAAACATTTTAGTTTTTAAAATAAAAATAAAATTGTTCTTTTTGTCTGCATCTAAGGTTTAAAAACAATTTAAGTAAAACAATATAAAAAAAATATAGAGACTTGCTCTGCTGTACAGCAGATATTGGCTGTACCCTGTTATTGATTAAGTCACAATAATGTATGTATTAAATTTAAATTTTATGATAAATTATATTATACGAAAAATTATTCTGCAATCGAAGTTAGTTGTTAGCCTATACCAGTAACAATAAATAAGTATGATTTATAATATATTTATGTTGCCACTATACAATAATTTATTTAGTTATTAGTAATAAGACATTTTAAGTTAGTTTTTTAAAAAAACATTGCATTTATTTTTTTTATATAATTTAATTAAATATCAACTTATTGTAAAACGGTGTGAATATAAGTAATAGTATAAGACAATTACATTTGTTAAATGTTTATAAATAGCTCAGAAAGAGTCAAAATATTTTGAAGAATAAAACATACTATGTTAAGAAAATACTTATATAAGTATTTGAAAAACATTATAGGAATCAAAAGTTATTTATTTTTGAATTAAAATGAAACAAGAAAATTGATTTTGTCAAAAACTATGATTTACGTACAAATTTCAGTTTTTTCATAATTTTTTTTTTCCCAACCAATCAGTTTAATTTTCCTACTATAAAATATAATTAAGGTTTAAAATCAAAGCATTTTTTTTTTTTTTAATAAAAAAGAGACATTTAAAGAAAAAACAGATCATTGTAAAATCAATAAATGTATATAATATAATATTAAATCAATAAAAATGTGTTTTCATCAAATACTTATTTTTTTAGGATGCTTTAAAAGTTATTTAATCAATATAAATGGTTTTATTTGGGTCATTTTGAAATACAAGAAGTATTTTAAAGTTCAAACTTCAAAAGTTCAAACCACATTAAATTATTCCAAAGATTTGTTTCTATAATTTATAAAACTTGCAATGCTCTTGACCCATTATTTTAGTTGATAATAAATATTAATATATATAACTAATTACTGTGAAATAATAGATTAGATTATTATTCTTTATCACAAGGTTTTATTCCCAAATAACAAGGGGGCATGAACTAACTTATGTTTTTAATATTTAATTTAAAGTTTATATAAACTTAATTTGGCCTAAATATAATCTCTTAGTGATATCGTTAAAATAAAAATAAAATGAAATAAAATAATATTTTATTAAAATGAATCAATATTAAAATTTCAGATGGATTATTTATATTTTAAAGTATACTATTTAGATAATCTTTATATGTTTATTATTTATAAAAAATGCCGAAGAAAAATAACTTAAACATCTAATACTAATAATACTTTTAACTAATAGGTACTTAAATAATTATTTATATAGCTATAGTAGCCTATTACATGAATTTTTTCGTACTACCTATTTAAGTACGATTTATTATTATGTATGCAATCACAATCGAACTAAATTACATCATTTCATTTAAATCAACTATAATGTTTCTCAAGCATGGGAAGCAATGGAATAAAATATAAGTACGTGAGTAATTATATGTTATTGTTTAGAGAATGTGGATTGAAGACATGATTGTCATTCAAAAGTGTCATTACAAAGTAAAAAATATAAATTAAAATCGTACATCTTCTTATACGTATTTTATAACTTATATATATGTATCTAATGTACAATTTATAAGTTGTGTTTACCCTTGAAAATGTGCACGCGCATAGTTCGCAATAATTAATCGCATTAATTTGTCTATATTTAAATATATTATAGTGTTGTGATTATGTTTCATTTTTCAGTGTTATTTGTAATTTATTTTTTTTTTTTATTTATTTTTGATTATTTAATTATTTTAAACTACCACCGTAACAATTAATAATTAACTGGTATTGAAATAAATACAGTTGGGTAATCAATATTATTGTCGGGGTGATAGTCATACTTACCATGTGACGTATGAACCGGACAACATAAACAACCCTGCCGTGGATTCGATCAGTTTGGGCTGACTATGCTTGGTGGTGGCCATATCAAACAACGTTAATACAATCGGATTGGTGTGCACGGCGTGGTTATACCAATCCGGTATCCAATTGTTCATTTCATTTGGAAACAACAAAGGCTTGTTCACAGCACAGATTGCCCAAAACATAACGCATACATCCTACATAATATATAGTTGTATAATTTATATATTTCTAGTGAAATTACAAACTCCGTATTATATGCTATTAAATAATAATCATATTTACTTTATTTATGCTTAATTGAGCTAATTGCTCACACATTTATTGCAATTTTGATTTTTAGAATTTTTAATTCCTTAAAATATTAAGATATCTAAGCAAAATTTAAGAATATGGTCTTTATAAGTAAATATATTTCAAATTTCTGAAAAAATGCATTATCTAAAAACATAATTTATAAAAATAAAACGAATATCCTGAAAAAAATATTTTGTATCTATTTATATATATATATTATTTATGTAGGTATATTATTCCTATAACGTCATAATTATTATATATTATCATAAACATATAGCCGCCATGCATAAATAATTATTTAGATTTAATTATTATAGAGGAAATTCTAAACTTTATATCCTATAGAAAATTTTGGTAATATTTCGTATAGACACGTGACTAAAAGTCATTATTATATATTTCTGTGTTAAAGAGCTAATTCCAAAAAGAATTGTGTTGAAATAGAAATAAAATAAAAGTTTTATTCATCATTATTTAATATTTAATTGACAGAAGCAAAAATAATAAATGTAGAATATTCAATAAAATATTGAAGGTTAATTTATGCTATGATAAGTTTAAAGTAAGTGCGTGTAGAATTTTTTCTTTAAAGAATATATCGTTTGAATTAATACAACTAACAATCATCAATCGCATGAACCTTGAATTATGTTTAAAAAATAGTGTTCTACAACAATAATTCAATATTTATTCAATAATATTAATTATTATATTATAATACTCACTAAAAATTACTCATTTATGAGACTTTTAATTTCATCTTTTATTCATCAATATTATTTAAAACATATTATGTAGGTTATTTAATAATATTTATGAATATTAAAACTATATAAACTATATTTTATAATAATTTATTTTTAAAATTATTTCGAACGTTTTATCGGTATACATAATGCATGTGTATTATAACTAAACAATTAAATAAATGGAAACATATTTAATTTAAAAAAATTCTTAAAAAACTCCATACAAAATTTTAAATTTTCAGTCAAATCAATAATACTCACAATTGTCACTGGAAACACAAGGCTGACAAATATGAAATCTCTTATTTTCTTGTTTTGTTGTAACCGAGGTTTTATCCACGACTTTCCAGGCCCAGAATCAGCATAATCTACGAATACTGTGCAATAAATGAAGTATGTAACTTGCAATACCTGTAAAAAACATTATTTTATCAGATAGAAATTATAAAAACTAAAATTTTTTTAGAAAATTAATTGTTACTGCTGATTTAAATTCAGGTTATTTGATTAAGAAAGACGTTTGAAATAAATAGGTTTACTTAAAAAAATTATAATTTAATTTTAAATTTATTCCCGGAAATCTTCTCAGAAGACACAGGCTACAATGGCCTTGAGACCTAATTTAATTTAAGCACCATAACTACATAAATTCATGCCAAAGTGCTTTCATTACAGGATGATACTTTTCCCCATACTATCAAATCTTTTTCTTAATATATTAAATACACTCATGTCATCACACATCGCTTATAATATGTTTATTGTACCACATTTGTTCAAATTGTAGAACAATTAAAATTAAAAAATTTAATTTAATGTAATTCGTTGTTAAAAAGATCAAAAAATTAATATATAATAATAAAATTAAATTGATTTATTCCTCTTATATTTCTTAATTATAAATTATAATAAAAATACAATATGAAACCTAGGTATATCATGAAATATATTTATATATAGGTACAATAAAAGGAATATAGCCATGTACATTGTACGCATATGATATGAAAATACTGTATAATATGCTAATTTTTAAAACTGAGATAATACATACATTTCGTAATATTTATTACAATATGTTTAATACAAAGTTAACATTAATTTTAAAATAAAATTAAACATATTAGGTAGGTATACAAAAATCATACATAATAATATGTTATCGATATACATATAATATGTTTATAATATAATAATCGATAACATACATTATACATGTTATACTGTATGTTTATATTACTATTTATATCTTATAGTTTAAAAAATAACTACTTTTTCTAGGAAACATCTAAAATACCTTAAATTTTCAAACAATGACTAAAATGAATCGTTCATTACAACATTGTTATAATTTATTAGGAATTTCTATAATGGTAAAAAATATTGCCAATTCGAGATATGTAAATGATTAAGACTATTATAAACGATATTATTTACCAAGTTTGATGAACTTGGTAAAGTTTTCATAAGCTTTTATGAAAACTTTATAATATTATTATCTTAGATGCTAATGACTAATGATAATATAAAATCTATACCGAATTTTTCACCAAATAGTCCAAATGGCACGCCTATATTTACATGTATTATAAATTAAAAATATCATATTAATATGTAGTACATATATTATTACCTCTATTTTATACAATTTAATACAATGTTTAGTTCATAGTCAGACACTTAACGTGAAGTTTTTAAGCATAAATACACAAGAATAGAATTGCATTCATGCAATCGACAATGTTTGAAACTTTATTTAAGATCTTAAATTTATTTAAAATAGCTCTTTGGGAAGAAACAGGCTTATATGGTATTACTAAACAACAAGGATTTCAAACATGTAATTTTTTATTAAAATGTTGCAATAATAACTAATAAGTATACTTGTCATGCTAGTATAAAAAAATTATTTTAAACAATTTAAGCAACTAAAAATATCTTTTAGTTATTTTTCATACGTAAAAATAAATTTAAATGATTAGTATTTATTTGTGTACATTTTTCGTTTGTAAAAAAAAAAAATTATGAGATTAAAGCCTCTTATCCCCTCTCCCGGGTTCGTACCTGGGACCTAATTATAATCAAAAACAATATACATAGAAATCATTGTCATTTTGGAAAAAGTATAAATACCAACAAAAAAATATACAAAAATAAAAACCAATTATGTCTTTATTAAATTATTGAGACAGTGGCTAATCACCCACATTATATCAAAACGTTATCACATCAATCGTCAAAATTATAAGCCATAAGAATTAACACTCTATTAGTTGACTCCTAATCAACACTGGTAACTAGGGAAATATACATGATGTCGACAACGTGTTCTATTGAACGTGTTAATTAAGTACATATTAGAAAATTATACTTAGTTTAATACAAGGTAATTCTTTTGAAGGTTTAGTAATTATTAATTTCTCAAAAAATATCAATTTTTTTGGAAATATAGTACCTTACATAATCTGAAATAATACATAAAAAAAAAAAATTTTAAAATAATATACATATTTTACTATTTTTTTGTTTATTTTTAAAGAGCGTTCATTTTAGTTTCATATTTAAATTTTTATTATTTTTTTTAGAGCATTAAAATATATAAGAATCGAATTTAGAACGAGTTTTTAAAAAGTCTTAAATCATTACTTATAAGCATTTAAAGTTTAGACAAGTGGGTGAGGTTGGACAAACAGCGACGGATTGGCCCACTAGACAACTAAGACAATTCCCGGTGGCCTAGTTTGCTTATATAAGAAATTGCCTTATTTTCTGTTAAATATAGAAATATCGGGAACAAATTTATAGTGTGAATCACGAATTTAAATAGTTTAGTTCGTGGTCTGAACTACAAATAACACGATTTCTTACGTATTACGTCTTCTTATTATAATATGATAACAATAAGCCAGTAAACCTCACAATCTATAGTTATTCAGACGGGTCATAATATAATATTGTGATTGACATAACACTTAAAAATAAATAACAAAATATACGAATATGATTGTAAATAACATCGTAGGCTTATAATTTTATTTAATAATACTAAATGCCACAAATTATGTTTGTAAAAATCTGTGACAATACGGAATAATAATCCAAACAAAGAAATACCTACAAAGTTTGTTTTAAATTATAGTATAATTTTAGATTTGTTTTTTATTTTTAATATTATTTTAAATATGTACGAACATACTAAAAATTTGTAAAATTTCCTAAAACAAGAAGCTAAAGTATTTTTGTTTTATAAATTATAAATACATTTTTATAGTGACATATTTTGTATAAATATAAAATAATACCAATGTATAATATTATGATATGAATTATATATATATATATATATATATATATATATATATATATATATATATAATAGTCAAACATTTTTATAATTTATACTATTTTACAATAGAAGCTAGGAAGAATGTAAAATGTATATGATAATAAATTGGTAAAATCTTCTATCAATATGTAAGTCAGATAAATTGTTTTATACTTCTCCCAATTACATCTACCAATAAGAAAAGAAATAGTAAAAATTTAATTTGAAAAAAGTGACCTGAAAATACCTGTTTGCCTGGTAAAAATTGTTGAGCCACTTCGCCCCTGAGAACAAAGGTACCCCACTGTTAGTCTAATACTCTGTTAGTCTCAACTTTAAATACTTGTATTACACTTGTAACTCATTTATAACTTGTAAAGTATTTTTACATGGTATTGTAATAAAAAAATATTCTACTTTAAAATTTAGAATACCTATTGCTTTAATTTTATTGTTTTAAATGTTTATAACTCATTATTATTATATTTTTAATAACGAAAAAAATCTGTAAACTTGTCATTTTGAAATTTTGAATGTTTCAGAGTATTTTTATATTACATAACTCATTCCTTACAATTAATTTATAATTTTAATTTTTATATTTATATCGTGATAAAATTAGACAATGCATGATGATTGGTCGTGAAAATGTTAGGGGCGGGTACATAATTTATTGTTTATAATTAATCGCCATGGTTAATTATTAATAATAATACGGGAAAAAAAGATTATCTTATTTTAGCAGATATAGATAATAAATATAATATAGTATTTGTTTTTATTGAAGCAAAATTATTTTGTATCATATTATTTAGTATACAATTTTAAACTTCGTTCTTTTATTTGTATCGAACAAATAATGCTGATTTTGCTTGATTATTATGATTTTTTTTTTTATTATTATTCTGTTTGGTCACCTACTTTAACTGGTTATAAGCTATAAAGCCGGACGTACAGTCAGCGAATAACCAACTCTAAATTTACTAATTTTATAAACATTCACCAATACGGTAACACCATACACGTTAAATATTCATTTTTGACATTGTTACGGTATCAAATAAAATTAATTAATTACAAAAAACGATGAATATAGCATTATGTACATTTTTTTTTTTTAATGAAACTAGACCTTTAATAACTAATAATTAATAAATATAGTTGTCATTATGCGCATTCTTATTAATAATATAGATATTAAATTTGTATATTCTTATAAGAATTTTATTAAACACAGAATTTTGTGTGAAAAATAATGAATTAATATTAATTTATTAATATGATATAAATTAAAGGTATTTCTTTAAATACCTATTGTCAATATTATTATTTAAAAGATTTTTTTTATCGACTAGAAAAAATAATCAATATATTATTAAGAAAAAAAAAGAATATACATAACGTAATATAAACATGATATGATAAGGCTGTTTATATTGTGAAATGTATACGAATCAAATTGTGTTTTAACAGATTACTCAAGTAAATTAACTTTGTAAATACAACATACACATCATGGCATTAATTATTGAAATTATATTACGTTTCATCAATGACAAGAATAGTTAAAGATTAAATATATATTTGACTTCAGATTTATTTTCTATGCAATGGAAATTGTTATTAATTAAAAAGAAAGATTTATTTTTACTTTATAATAAGTGTAAAAAACTATTAAATGAATATTTAAAAAATATATATTGTATTATCTATTAAAATAAGTTTTAACAAATATAATAAATTAGTAACAATTTTCATAAATTGGAATTTATGAGGTATCAAATTATTATGGGTTAATATGAATATTTTGTAAAAATCTGATACGATATCTACCATACAGTACCTATGAAAAATAAAGTAAATTATATAATTTGATATTTTAAAACAATATATAATGTTAAGTATACATTTTACTGTCCTGATTATTAATATAATTACTTATAAATAACTTAAAATAAAAATAATATCGATAATTCTAATTAAATCATTTTTTTTCAACTGAAGAATAAAAGACAAATTAGGATATATATATTTATTTATTTATTTGTTTGTTATTAATTATATTATCATAATGTACCTATAAGTTTTAAATACTATTAAATAATTAGGTATTTAAATCTTTAATATAATATATACCTAAGTATTAAAGATTATTTATCATAAATAAAAATAAACTGAATGAATATTAATTTAATATAATATAGGAACGTATATTATATTAAATTAATATACCACTATTTAAAAATTAATATTCGTTTACAAAGTTTTTATTATTTTATAATAGTATTTAAAACAAAATCTATATTAATTACATTATAAGTTGTATACATATTTTGAAATGCATTAATATATTTTTTATGGTAATCTTTACGCTATGCCATGGTATACGTTTAAATATCTCATAACGTTATGAGCAAAAACACGAAATTGTTAAGTGCATATTTCAACATCTTTTTATAGTTTTTTGGGCCTATTTACGATGTTAACGTGATATTACACATATACCTACCTATCATTCATTTTCTTCGCAGTTTATAATGTTATGTAGCAAATATGTACCTATTGATGGGTATCTTTTATTATAACATGTGGTAAAAGGTCGTCAAAATTTTAACTTCTTTAGTTTGGGCAATATTATTAAGTTAAAATAACGGATTGTATAGTAATATATATTGCAATAATAAATTAAACAGTAAATACCACTATCGTAGCAAGTCTCTTACCAGATTCCACACGGAGACGCATTTCCACCACCAATTGGAACCTAAATCACCCCATGTGGGATGATCAATGCTGCTCAGGTCCAATACAAACAGCCCATAGTACGACACGTACACGTAATAAGACGTGATGAACAACCGGGACACCCTAAAAAGATGCTGGCGCTCCGCTTCTGTGTACGACCAGCAGTGCAACGCGGAAGTCACGGCGGCGGCAGGCCGCTTCGCTGACGACGACGACGACGTTTCCATAGTCGTGTATCGTGACGGTAATGTCATATATATATAATATGTATAATAATAAAGTATATTATTATTATTTATTAGTGTACGTTACGATAATCGCGGTATACGGTGACGGCGACGATATTGTTCGGGTTGGCCGCAGCGGGTGCTTTAATAGGTATAATATTAATATGTAGGTACTGCTACTGCTACGGATCATGCTACGCCGCTGCCGAACACTTGCGGCAGAACGCCACTGACCGTTCTACAAGAGAATCACGCGGCGTGTTCCTATTATATATAATATTATATGCTTTGTATAATAGTAATAATCGTAATAATAACCGTTTTATATATATGTATATTGTATTTTATTGTATTATCCATATTGTGCAGTGGTAGGCGCAAGACTCACGCAAAACATTACATTACGCGCGCATGCAATGCGCATCGTGCGAGGCCCGCTAGTTTTACTCCCACCACCCTCGCCGGATCACTATACGTATATACAATAACAATACTTAATACACACAACCTTTTGGACAATGTGATTTTTCGTCTATTAAATATTGTGTATCGTGTATTATTAATTATTATATATTTAGAAAGGGTAATTTATTGAGCAATAGTATGATTATCCGTTCCCCTACCATTTCTTCGCATTTAATAATTTGAATTCTTGTTTTTGGAATTTTTAAATAAACTTTTAAAACCTTATTTTTTAAATTCTCAAGCTTTTTGTATTAGGTATTTAAGGAGTGTTCCGTAAAAATATAAACTATATGAGCTATTTTTAAAATAAAAATCTCATTTTTTCTATAAATTATTTAATGGATAATTTTTTTGAAAATTTTGATGTACCCAGTTCAAATTTGAACAAGTAGTTTTTTAGTTAATAAAATGTTTACACTAAGGATAATAATCCTTACAAATAGTTTTTCAAAAATATAAAATAGACATAGGTAGTCTTAGATTAATAATATTTATTATATTTGAATCATATTTAAAAAATATATGAAATATGTTAATAAATTAATTATAATTTCTAAAATCTTAAATCAATGTTAATATCTTCCAAAAATTTAAAATAGTTCTAAATTACTCGCAAAAATTTTGAAAAAAATATCCACTAAATTTAATAATTTACAGTATAAAAGGATCCTTTTTATTTTAAAAACAATAATGTATAATATCTCCACGGGACATTCCTAAAGTAAACCAGATACTCTTAAAAATTTAAAAATATGGTTTTTATAAGTATGTACTTACCTATATTAAAAAATTTGAAAAATCAGATTTTTAATAACTAGATATATAAATGAAAAAATAAGGATTAAACATGTTTAGTAAATCACGTTGTATATTATTGTAGTTAATATTAGTACTAATAGGTATGTCTAATTATTAGAATTATATCTTATTAGAAAAAAAGATTTTTATCTTTATACATTCTTTATACTGACATATCAGCATAAGTAATTATTATTTAATATAATTTTGTGGCAAACTGATAACTGTCATATAGTATGCAAGATTCAGAGAAATTTTATTTTTACGTAAAAATTAAGTTGTTTTAACATAATAAATTATACCAGCTGTATAACCCGAATTCACCAGGAAAAAATGAACTAACATAAAATATGGCATTCTACTGGTGTATCTAAATTTACCTCAGTTTACCAACAAATAACCGTCATCTGCAGTGGATCTCCAATATATGAACTGATTCAACAAAAACGCGCAAACAGCCCGTGGCGCATTAGATAATACTTGGCATGTTTTTGAATGTAGTTTAATTTTCTCTCTAAATGTTCTTATTCTTTAATATTTCAAAAATTAAATCTGAAACTTTCGTCAAAAATGGTTGAACAGTTTTTAATTTTATAAGCTAAAATCACTCTCTTACTTCCTTTCTCAAAGTATTTATTGATACAATTTGAAATTGATTCGACAGTTTTTAAGATAAGTGCATTTAAACACACAAATAACCAGCTTTATAAATAGTATAATATTGGTATATTTAGTATCAATTAATTTCAGTGTGTTCAATCTATAAAAAAGATCGAAAGCTGAAAGATGAAAAATAATCCATGTCGAACTCGCTTGATTGATAAGTTTATTTATGTGTGAACTTAAACGACGAGTCTAAAGTCGAACTGAAGTGAAATGTATCCATATGACCATATATATATATATATATAATCCTGTAGTTATATATCAAATATTTTTTTCAACTTCCTCCATATTGAGTAAGTAGATAGAAGAGTACAGTCTATATTGTAATATTTTAAGTTTTACGAATATTAACAAACTTTTCACTTCCGGTTTGCTATCTAAGGTAAAACGCCCATAACTGACATAAACACTTAACTACTTAAGTTGTACATCTAAATCTTAATAATATTTAAATTATTTATTTATTTTATTAATATTTAGTTTAATAAAACCATTGAAATTCGAGTAAAATATCAATAAAATAATCGCGTTATGCAAATCGAATGTCATATAATACTAATTTATGCATATTCTAAATAGGTACTTATAAATCATAAGCAATGCCTATTAAAGCATATAAATAGTAAGTACCTACTATATGTAAGATCTAATAAATTGTAGACTTGTAATTAACATTATTAAATTAAGTGGAAACTCAGTATAGGCCTAAAAATAATTTATTTTATTATTATCTCTCTTACATATGAGTAGTTGACGCTAAAATGTCATCACGTTTTAGATTAAATAATTCAAAATTAAGGGTGATTTCTGATAAAATACATAATCATTTTAGTACTTTTTTTTTTTTTTGAGGGAGAACTTTTATTAAATGAAGATAGGAATTTATTATGATTGAATTTTTAAAATAGTTATGTATGCCCCTTTAAGGCCAACCGCACGCCTCCCTCTCACTCTTTTAGATAATATTTTGTTTACCAATATCACATACTATACGTCATAGTGTCATACAATATACATACAAATAAAGTCTGAAAGTACGAGTAAAAAATATATTTTCTAATTACTTTATAAATATTATATAAATCCTAAATTGCAATTAAAATTTTTTTTACGATGTGTTATAAAAAACAGAAGTTATGGTAAGTGTATCTATTGTTTTTTTGCATCCCCCCTCTCAAGAAAAATTTCTGCGAGTGGTCTTGTACCCTTTATAAACTTATGATAGAATAAATAAACTTAACCTAAGCATTTGAAATTTTTAAAATTCTCATTGTTTTTTCCATTTAAGATATTGATAAAAATGTTGTTTCTTGGTCAAAAATATTAAAAAATTAAATATTAAAGTTTTCACTGTTACAGCAATTAAACAATATCAAAATTACATAGCTAGACTGTCACTTATTTTACAGTCATTTTTCTCAATATTTATTTTGGTTTATGTATTATAATAATAAAGTATTAATCGCATAAACTTGAAACAATTCAACATAACATACAATACTCTTTTTTACATTCAATCTTTTAAAATATCAAGATAAATTTAATCAATTTTATACTATCATATCAAGAATGTATTCATGCCATTCTATACGGTAGATATTGACTTGTAATTAGGCCAAAATAATGAAGATGTTATAGAATAATGAGCATAATATTATGTTCTCAAAAAATTTAAAAAATACATGTAAATATTCCCAAAAAAATAATAATCTAATAATAGTATATAATAAAAAAACAATCAAATAAAAAAAATAATAAAAATAATTAAAAAAATGTTTATTATAAAGTATAATATGGAATACATGTATGTTGCAAAATTAATAATAAAAAATAAAACATTTTTGAAAAGATTTTTATAAAAGTTAGCTACAGTGTATACAATTTACATAAAAAGATAATAGGTAATAATAATCTTTTATATCATTATTCATTAGTAAATAACTTATTAACAAATAATTAGTTGAGCTAATAAAAGAAAAAGGAAATTATTTTGTAATTAAAACGTCTTAAAATTAAAAAAATAGTGCAAAATTAACTGCTTTTGTATCATATACTAAACGAATTTATGATTTGATTTGCACTTTTTAATGCGTACCAACTAGAAGAAAAAATATATAAGTCATAAACTCACTAATATTCTAACCTTACTCATGTGTTTTACAGAAAAACTTATATTAAACTACTGAACTCAGGAAATACCTACTAATAATTAGTATAAATAATAATATGTATTTAGCAAAATATATTTCCTTTGTTTTAAATTGTTTTTCATGTACAATGATTAGTTATAAAATTCAAATTTTGTCTTATCACGCCCATTGCATTAGTGATCTATTTAATGAGACACGGTACCTATAACGAAAACCTACTACAGCAGAAGTGACTTCCCGTTTTTCTATTTTTGAAACTAAAAAGTAATACTTAATTTGTGGTTAGAATATTTAAAGTATTAGTTAATGATTTAGAAAGAACATTTGAAACAATGGCTATTGTTAGGTTCCTAATTAATATAATATTATTTATCTACCATATCTTAATTAATTTTGATATTGATGATATGAATTATTTATAAATTGATTGAATTTTTACTATTTTTCGATCAATGCACATAAATTCAATATCAACCACATACCTTATATTGAAAAAATGACCAGTAGGTACCTAACATTTAAAAAAAATCTTTTTGAGTAATACTATTGTTCACTAATTAACTCCTTAATGGTATCAGTATACAATCTCTTTGACAGAAATCACCGTATGAATTATTATATAGGCAATTAATAAACACAACTATTATTCTTTAATTCAAAAATATAAATTTTAATTAGAATGGGATTTACGAATGAGATTCATACATCATAAATAAAAAATGCCCAAGTATAAATTAGTAAACTTATATAAATATGTTTTGGTATAAATATTTAAATATAAAACCGAAATAAAAAAAAATAAAAAAATAGTTTAATTTAGAATTTGTTTGATTCCAATAACTATAGCCGTATAAGATTATAGATACAAATATTATTATAAGCATGACTATAATGACTTAAAAATTTTTAGAATCTGAACAAACTTAGATTCATTTTAATAAACACATCGAAAATTTTTTGTGTGTAGGTATACATTTAATGTAATAGAAAAATGCTTCAATTTTTAACTTTAAGAGTGGTTATTGATAGAAAATAGTACATAGATATTACTTTTGAGAAGACAGAATTAAAAATGTTTATTATTTTTAACAGCTTAATATACCCATCCATATTATTTACTTGAAAAAAAAAGTAATTTTTAAAGAATAGTGATAGTCGCTTCCTCGTGCAGATGTTCTCTGAGTAATGTCAAATGGGTATCATAAAAATGTAAATATCTACTGAAACACAATTTTTTATGTGTAAATTTATATTTGAAATTTATCGGATGCAATTTACATTTGTCCAATAGAAACAGTTTACCTGGTGGTGACTGAAAAGACAAGTATACCTAAATTTCATATAGACAGGTAACCTAACAAATGATATATGCATACTTACCCTTCAAGTAAACCTAGTGAGTGAAATATAACAAGTAGTTGTTCTCTATACCAGTTATACATAGTCGCAAACTCAAGATCCTATCAAATTTTTGTAATGTCACTAGTTAAAGTACTTCGAGTAGTTCTTCGTTAAAACTACCGATTCCAGACGTAACCGTAAACGCGAACTATCGACCTCATTATCAATAACTAGCACAGATCACTTATATTACCAAGATAAATATGAATATATGATAAATATAAAATGATCGTAATTTGGAAATAAAGTCGAACAACACATCATGATTACACCATCGTTCTTAACTCATTAAAATACATAATAAAAAAAATAAAAATACAAGAGTTGGCTTAAATGAATTTATGTCGTTGTAAATTTTAATAGTTATCCATCTAAAAATGAGTTTAGAAGAGTCAACGGGAGATTAAACATTAATTTTTAAATGAAAAATTTAAATATCGCTCCATTATTGTCATTATAACCTTAAAAACAATAAACGCGTTCCATGGTAATTGTTTCTTCCAAGGCGATTGACAACGGGAACGAGTATTAAGCGTCTCCGCGCGAGTGTATAAACGTTTTTAATTTTCTCTTTATTTTTTGTATTGTTAGAACACAAAAATAAGTTTTTTTACACAGTGAAAATACAATTGTTTCAAAACGACACCTAACCTGGATACAGACGCCGTCTGGTCGTTAAATCTGTATCCTATAATATATTGGTGAAATGGTGACTATGACACGGGACAAAGACCAGTCGCGAAGTCACGATGCAGATTGAACTATAGACACATATATTATATAATACATTCAATTTAAGTCTCATGTACAATTCTAAGATATAGGCTTGTTAAATTTCGAGCCTCAAATTCCCGACGGAATTATTTCCGTAGTATTAAAAACGAATCGGCCCTCCTGTACACCGCGGGGAATCTTATTATGTAAAATAATCATATAAATTATTAATATTGTTATTACATTAATATTATCGTAAAAATGACGACGAAGTCGTAATTAATATTGCACAATACATAAATAATATTATCGTAATGACATCGTCTACCGGTCGAATAATGTCGGAAAGACAAAAACGTCCGTAGACAAGAGTACAAGACGCATACGATGTTCCCCACGGTCGACGGACGCTATTCGGAGACGCTTTCGGTGAGGACCCGAGCCGACACGGCCGACAGCGCCGCCGATTGGCTTCTTTTTTTTCTCTCTCCTCTTTCTCTTTCTACATTTATACATTATACACTTTTTTTTCTTCTCGTTTTCCCCGTTCGGAAACCATCGGAAACTACATAGGTACCATACCGCCGCCGCCGCCGCTGCCACCGCCGCCACCGCTGCCACCGCCGCCGCCGCATTCCTTTCTTCTTCAGTTACCTATACGTACACACAGTACACATATATTCACGTTTATAACATATATTATTACGATAATGTTTATACCTGTACACCCCGTATCACGTTAACGTTCCGAGTGCGATATATATACACATATGCGTGCGTATATATACATATTATATTATATTATTATTACATATGTATGATATGTATATGCGTGTATATCACGGTATAAATATTTTTTTATGACGGCAGACCGCGATTAAGTCTGTTACGCGTGTTATTTTGATTTATTATTATTATTACTATTATTATTATTATTATTATTATTATTATTGTTGTTGGTCGTTACAATAATTACTCCGATATTACAATTAAATACTATTTAACTAATAATATTATAATAATCGTTTAGAGAATGCGCGTAGTTGATTAATTCCTACAATCAAACGGGCTTCCACCGAACCGACTCTGCTGTTAACGTATATAAACAGTATACGACAACCATAGCAGGTGAGTGCCGCACGTTTTCGTATTGTACCTATTATCGCTTGTCGTTACCATCGTCGATGGCGGTGGTTCGACATTCGACGGACGTCGACTTTCGAACGCCGCCATCGACCATTTCGCTGATACGGCGTTTTCACATAGATCCCGGTACCTATGGTGCGTTCGATCTATTTTTATTGGCGTCCGTTTCTATTATATAATAATAATAATAATTATTATTATTATTATAAAAATAAAAATACCTAGGTACCTATTATATTTATGATTCTTGCCATTATTGGTTTTTGTTTTTTTCTGCCCCCATTTAGGACATTGAATGACCATGTCGATGAGCTAGACGACGCGTACACTACACACGATATTATGCAGCAAACGCAACAGCATTTCTCGGCCACCGAATACGAACTGCAGCAGCAACAGCCACAATACCTTGGTAAACACGATGCCGCTGTCAAATACATGCAACAACTCGGACTACACAAGCAAAACATTAAAGTTGACTCCGAGGTGGGTGCAAGAACTGCGGATAAACGTAGAATATTCATACTCGCGCGTAGTTTTTCAACAAAATTGCCGTAACGATCCTACGTCTTCCTGATTTCAGATAAGGCCTTGTTTAGTTGCTGACAATGTGATCAGTGACCAAAACAGCAGTTGTGGTAGTCCACCCTTGTCCATTGTAGTTAATGGCGATGAGCAACATAGTTCCAGTACTCCTGTACCCTCATCCACGTCGGTATCTCGATCTAAACCTCAAGCTTGTCGCATATGTGGACGTGTTTTAGCATCAACTTCATCATATTATGTACATCTAAAATCACATTCAAACAATAAACCTTACCGTTGTACCCAATGTGAAGCCTGTTTTTGCCGTAAACCGTATTTAGAAGTAAGTGCATTGGTTTTTTTATATTCATAAAGAGGCTTATTTGATTTTTGTCGTTCAGTTAGACAATTAATTTTTTTTTTCTTTCCTTCACTCCCAACTGTATGGGGTCGGCCACCCTTGTCTTATACCTCTATACGATTTTGTCTCCCCACTTTTTTTTATTAAGATCGGCTTTTTGTGTCAATTTCTATTTTGTCTATCCATATTTTTTTTTTATCTTCCTCTTCCTCTCTTTCTTTCTACATTAATTTCCATAGCTACTCTCACTGTTTGTAAGTCATTTCTTTTTATAACATAACTAAACCACCTCAACTTGTTTATTGTTTTTTCTATAATTGGTGACATTCTTAAATTCTAATGAATTCTATCCTTCTTAATCATACTATATATCCACCTTAGTGATATCTCTGTTATGATTACCTTCTGTTTTGTTTTATTTGTTCTTGGCCTAACATTCCAATTCATGTAGCATTATTGGTATCACAGATTTTACCTTAATATAGGTTGTTGTAATGAAATAATAATAGAAATTAAAAAAAGCATTTTAATAAAAATAACATTGCTATCAATTAAGCATTTTAAATATAAAATGTTGCAATATATGAAGTATATTATAGTTTTATGTAAAAGCTAGATTAGGTTAATGTTTTGTTAAACTTTTATATAAAGTGTGCAATTTTCATTAATTTTTTACTTACCTACCATATTTTACAAACAGTTGTTTTAAACCATGTATTAGGTATTAAATTTTAGTTACACCAATTTGTACATACATATTTTTAAAGTTAAATAGTGTACAGCATATAGACATCACTCAATAAAGTTAGATATTGGTGTATTATTATCTTTCTATCAACAACTATTACATGTACTAATAAAATGATCAGTCTTTAATATAATGAACATTTAAATTTCCAGTGAAAAAACATAATCATGTCAACATGTATGTTTGTCTTATACAAGAATATACATTTAATATGTAATAAACTATTGTTGCCTTTGTATTTGTTATTTTATAGAATAATGTGAATTTTTGTTAATGTTTTTAGGGTGCCTTTATAAACATGTTATTTTGATTTGACTTAAAAAGGTTAGTTTAGTGTGAATTATTTGTAATAACAATGGTTATTATCAAGCACAAGCATTTTGAAATGAAAAAAATTAATATTAATGTTGAGTATAAAATATAAAAATTTTAAAACAATATAGTTATTAAATTAAGAAAAAGGGAGTAGGAATAATAATAAAAAAATTGTCTTTCAGTAATGTGATAATTAATATTATATTTCACAATACTAAAAATCTAGCAATAGATAGTGTTCTTAATTACTATCATATTTTAAATTAATTGATTATTATGTACTTTTATGTTTTAAAATTATTTTATTAGGTAATCTTTTAAGTTAAAAATTTTACTTCAAATATATTAAATTCTTCTACAGTGAAAATTGTGTAATGCGAACTCTGAATAAAACGGAAAACTATTCAACACAGAATTTTTTTATGGTCTTGGCATGTTTCTATAGTGTATTATATAGAGTTATATTATAGACATTAAATCTCAATAAAACAGAACCTTTCTAACGCTGAAACAAAACAGTTTTATAGGTTTAATGCAAGTGAAAACCTTGCACAAGCTAGAAAAATGACACTCGTCATATTAAATTGATATGAATATGTAGGTACATCATAAAATAAAACTGCACTACATATATTAGTTAGGTAATTTGTATTTTTTGGTTATAGTATCTGCAATACAAATTTATCTCGTATGTATAATGTATAGCTGTGAAACAATTATGCAGTCTTATGCAGAGTAGTTTACTTGTATATATTAAGTGATGTTCATTCAAATACATATAATATTAGAGAAATAGCAACAACATTGACAAAACAAAAACTCTTATTCAATAACTTTTTGGAAAAGCTGAATGTTTAAATTTAATTCCCAACCTTCATACTTATGTAATATGTATAAATTGTTAATAATTTTGTAAGAAAATAAGTCTATAATTAATTTAAAATAAGTTTTATAAATTAAGTTTATAATTAATTTCTAACTCAAAAAATAAAAATTATAAATGTTGTAAACCAATTTTTTAATGTAAAAAACTGATACAAATTTATAATCTGGAATTTTTCTGTTTTATTCATTGAAGCGGAAAACTTCTTAAAGCGGAATTTTTGATTGGCCCCATGCTATTCCGCATTAGACAGTTTTCACTGTATAACTAATATATTTTATGATTTATTTTAAAACATACTAAAATAAAATATTAATGTTTTTAAGTGTGTATTACCTTTATATGTTCTTAATGTTGAGATTTTTTTAATTGTAATAAATATATGTATGTATTTACTTATCTTTACTTCATATAGTTTTATTACTGATTAACTTTTTAGGTTCATATGAGAACTCATACCGGTGAACGGCCTTATCAATGTAATTTGTGCCTAAAGAAGTTTTCTCAAAAGAGTAGCCTAAACATTCATAAAAGAGTGCACACTGGTGAGCGTCCTTATTCATGTGACATCTGCAAGAAAACATTTGCAGTTAAAAGCTATGTTATTTCTCATAAGTATGATTTTTATATTATTATTTTCAGTTTCTCATTTTATTCTTATTTATAAATATATTTATAATTTGTATGTTATGTAATTAGATGGAGTCACATGACAGAAAAACCGTTTGTATGTGAACAATGTCAGCTATCGTTTAACTCTAAGATCCAATTTGTAACACACCTTAGATCTCATGACTTGGGACCAGCACATTGTTGTCAATTTTGTGGAAAAGCCTTTGTGAAAGGATGCTTTTTAGTCAGACACATCAATAAAGTCCACCGATTCAATGTTGCTGCAGCAGCAGCAGCTACTGACCACGAGCCAGTACACAGTTCCTACATGCAATCAGACACCAACTATTCTAGCATAAGGTACTATGATAATTTATAACTACATAAAGTTATTAGAACAAAAGCTAAGAAAAATAATCATTCATTTTATAGATAAACAAATTAAAAAATTAATTTTATAAAATATTTTTATAATTATTATAAATTAAATATAACATACATACAATAAGGTAAATATAAATAAATTATTGTTTTTATTTAGCTAAAAGCAAAAAAAAAATGTTAATCTGAATTTCACAAATTATTTCATGCTTTTTTTAACTTTTAAATTTATAAGTTAGGACAAATATATTGAATAAGAAGATGGACTTGGCAAATTAAAAATTCACTAGATTTAAGATTAAAATATTACATTTAAGTTTATAAAGTTATTATAAATAAATAATTTGAGTTCAGTATTATCTAAGATTGATTTAAATTTAAATAACTATCTTTTATGTGTTAAAATTATGAAAATACAGTTATAAAAATATATAATGAATATAATATGATTGAATTGTTTTAAAAATATATATAGAGTAATAATTTTATTTTGTTATGTTTATTGATAAACATTGTATAATAGTTTAAAACATTTTTAGATTTGATCCTCGTGAAATCAGCATATTGCCAACTACTAAGAATGGTCCTCGCTTCTTGGGGCCTCCACCGCATAATGCAGATGGTCCACCACCATTAACCCACCTAACACCCATGATGCTGGGCCCACCACAAAACACACGAGCCTAAACCTATTTTTTCTATGTTTAATAAGTAGGTACTTCTAAAGAGTTAATATGTGTTAATAGTCTTGTTTATTAGGTAATATAGAATAGGTTTACCATAAAACATCTTTATCAAACATGATAGAAGTGACATCATCATTATTTTATGATATTTGCCTCAACAAATTTATTTAATGAAATTTAAAATTAAATTTTATATCATTAAATTGTTTGAAAATATATTTATGGCATTTGCATTTTTAACTTGTGCATACTTAAAATATCTAGTTTTTATTCAATTTATACTAAGATTCCAAAAAATAAATAAAGAAAGGGATTTTATTTAAATAAAAATATTTGATTGTTGTTTATAATATATTATTAACAATATATGAAACACTTGATCCACAGTGATGATGTCATTCTTATAAAATGTTTGTGCCTAGTCTTAAAATAATGTAGGCATTGATTTATGAAAAGGTTGAATACTGTCAATTTATATATATATATTATATTTTATTATTCATTTTTTTTTTTTGTAAAATCCCAAAGTTTTTTTAGTGGTGAAATTTCATTTAATTTTATTATACCGGGTCGATTTATTACAAAAATACACTATATTCCTATCTGTTCTTGCCGTTGCCTTTAAAGGGCATTTTCTGTACAAAATTATGCCATAACTATACTTTGTAATGAGAAAACATTTTAAAAGTTTAATTACTAAACTAATTTATACTTAATTGTAATAATTTTTAACTAAGTTTTTTTTTTTAATATATTTTTATATTTATTTTATTGGATTAATTATGAGAAAGTTACTCATTTTGCACAGAATTAGTGGCCTAGATCAATAATTACTATTTACTTTGAACAAACTCAACTCAGATTAGGTATATTTTTATATATTTAAAGTTAAATTTTCCTAGTAATGTCATGTAAGAATTAGTAAAGAACACAAAAAATTTTAAAAGAACTATTTACAATATTATTTTAAGTATAAATGTTTTATAGGTTCCTGTTAAAATTAATTCTTTTAAAGATAATTATTATTTTTTAAATGTTAGTAGTATCCAATCATAAATTTATTGATAATAATAATACGTCAAGAATGTAGGGATTGTGTATAATAGTAATGTAAACATTGTGTAGTTATTATTAAAAAAAAAAAAAAGTATGAGTGTGTTTATGCACACATAAAACGGTTAAAACCGTTTCATCTAAGTGGCTTTGTAAATTTTATGCAATATTTACTATTATTTTACTGTCTAAATGTATACCATTATATGACAATTAGGCTTGTGTGCGATTTTTTTTTATACAAATATGTATGAACTATTATATTTATACAAATATATTATTATTATTTATAGACCTAGAGTTACAGACTAGAACTGTTGTTTTACTCTCACATAAATTATTTTATTGTTTGTGAATTAACAACCAAAAGAATAGGTCAAGGAAGAGTTTTCCAATATTTGTACATTTGCAGCAAATCATTGTTAAAGATTTACTAACCCTAAATTAATATAATGTATATTCTTATAAGGTATTTTTTTCTCTAATCTTGATGTATGATATCTTAGGGTGGCAACGTAATTTATTAACCAGAAATTGTCGAAATGTGTTATATTATTTCATTAAGTTAATGTTAAACTACTGTATAAATCATGTCAGGTGTATGTGTATAAAGTAAAAAAAAAAACTTAACCTAAAATTATTATAAATATGTTTTCGTTGTTTTTCATATCATAATTTTTAATTAGTCCTATTTGTCAGGATTTTTATTAACATCGTAATTAAGGTGAAAATGTGAATTTTGTTCTGTATAATAAATATTTTTCGTATGAAATATTTAACAAGTACATAGTACCGGGTTATCTTAGTTCCTCAGTGTTGATTTATTAATTTTGATTTCAAAAGATGTGTGTATAAATCAGTTTTTGATTAAGTCAAGTCTTAAAGTCTGCATACAGCGTATTAAAATCTATAAAAAATATAAATAAGTTTAGAGCATATTTTTGGCACAATGATGGGGCGTTATAATTAATTTTTTTTTTTTTTTTTGTAATACCGCTGACGATGAGCTGGCGTGTAGTGAATAAGACAACAAATTAATATGCCTACATTATGAACAAATATTTAAATTATGTATTAATAACTTGTATTATACAATTATTTTTAGTTTAAGAATCGAATCTAATATTTCTTACTTTTGTATAAATTACCCTTTTTTTTAATCATTATATACTTATGTGACTCGTATACATTGAATTATTATTATTAGATTGTTCCATCACAAACATTGTTACCCAACGTTTGTTTACTGTTAATTAACAACACAATTTAGCTTTTTACATGTTTTAAGTTAAATAGTGTATGGGTGGGCAGCAGTAAACTTTTGACTGACACTCAAGATGTCGAAAAAAAATGTTTATACGCTGAACATTGTACAACAGAAAATAAATTATATTATCTTATTAAAAATCAATATAAAATTGAAAAAAATAACATATTCTTGTTTATTTTTGCTGCTGTTCATTATGGACGTCAGACTTATTATAATTATTACACATTCTGCATTAGTTTGGTCGCACCCTCAAAACTACTGGAACACTGGTACATGGTAATATAGCAATTTCTGTGACTACGGCTGTTATAAGATCTGAAGTAGTTACATCGTACCTAAGACCTAATGGAGTTAAGTAACGATTGTTCAACCATTGTTCTTTGGGCATGACATCATTTTCGTTTGCTAAAATATTAATATTATTCGAATAAAAATCAATTATTGAGTCGAATGCAATATTTTAGCCCATATCTAAAGAACATACCTAGTTCATTAAAAACTATTGAGTCGGTTTGCACACGTTCTGTAAATTTATAAGTTTCACAGCACACCAATACAGGTACATTAAAATGTTTAGCTACCAAAGCTATTTGAGAACTGCCCGCTCGACCCATAACATAACCATTTGCTAACAATGCATGTGCACCAAGCAGCACTTTAGTTGCTCTAGTCATGATAAAACTGGTTGCTGATAGGAGTACATATGTACACTGGATGTTGTTGCGCACGAGACGATGGAGAAGTTGGCGGCCTTCATACCATGGAGCAGAGTCAACCACAATTACTCTGAATTGTTTGTTGTTAGAGTGGGCACTCGTTAGTATCCGTTCAATTAAGGAAGAACTAAAACATAATTAAAATCATTGGTATATTATTCAACTTTTACAGCAAGTAATTTCAAATATATTTTAAAAATGTAGCTTTTGATGTTAAATTTATTACATATTATTTTATTATAAAGAAATAGAAATTATATTAAATATTTTATACTTTAATTATGTACTTACTATCCATAAGTAAGAATAACATCTCCTTTTGCAATTTTATTTTGAGCTGCAATACAAATTGCCTTACTAGCCATATGTATTTGGACATAAATGTAATTATTTATAACAGTTTCTAATGTATCTTTAGCCTGTAAAATAATAAGAAAATACTGATACATAGTTATGATAAACTATACCTATATTATATTTTTTTCAAGTTAAGAAGATAATTAGGTGATCACAGATATGCAAAGATAAGCCCCAACTACGTAATATATAAATGGATAGCTGTTAATACCATCTGACCACCACCTGATGAAAACTTTCAGTGGGTTGTCTTTAAACATGATTAAAGTTACAGATTTAGAATACGCACATGACCATCAGAAATATTGTGTGGCAATCTCTTTACATGCCACATGATAGATTTATGAGCATTATTCATGGATACAGAAAATGGTCGACATGCCATTAAGTGATCGATAGCCGGTCCAAGATGTTCCTCGAAAGATCGTGCAAAAGTTTTGTGTTCTGGTGTCACAAAATCTGAAATAGTCTACAAAAATAATTTGAGAAATAAAAAATATTTGAATTTCTGCATTTTACAAACTTGTTTGAGTGCATATAAAAAGGCAAGACACCTGGCATTTGATCCTGCTACAACAGAAGTTTGCATTTGTACTCCAAGTTTTATAAAAGATGGATGTACTTTACCAGAATTTATTCTAGATAAATATAAATAATAAGAAAACGGTCAAATAAATATTTGAGATTTTTAACTTACTTTAATTTATTTTCTGCCAACAAAGATATCGAGTCAATATAAAGATGATTGAAAAGTTTAACTTTATGTGTAACTGGCCCTGTAGATTTCTTAACTAAATTCGCTAATTTTACTGTTTTTACTAAAGGTTTAACTTCTTCTACCTGAGGGAAGAATAAATAAAAAATTATTTTAACTTATAAGTCAGATATTATTTATGAGTATCTACCATATTATTTTATAAACTCACGTTTTTAACAATATTTTCTTTATTTTTGTTACTTTTAGTATTTATCACTTTTTTAGTTGTTTCAATTTTTTGAGTTGACTGTTTTTTTTGTGCTGTCTTGGAAATATCCTGAAACAGATATAAATATGAACATTTTAATCATCTGAGTTTTGTATAAAAAAAATAAACCTTAAAAAATTAAAACATTAAATACATTATACATGATTTGAAGAAAAGTTTTAAGTTTCTACATTTTTATATTTTGAAATATAATAAACAATATCAGTTAGAGTTAAAAAGTTGTTTTTAAGTATTGCCATTAAATATTATTCTAAGATTTAAGACTAAGTACATTAATTTTGGAAACATAATCAAATGGATAAAAAAAAGAAATAAATATATTATAAAAATTATTTTTTATAACCATTATTGTTATTAATTTCAATTCTACATAATGAATAATAATATAACAAATTTTTAAGTTAAGAAAGTAAATATACTTTATGTATTAGGAAATTTCAAGTATAAATTAATTGTTTGAAAATTTAATAAAATAAAATTATCAAAATATATGTATGAAAAACGTAAAAATGTGTAGTATCTACTTTATACTATTTTATTTTCTTTGATATCCGTGTGATTAAGTAAATAATTTATAAGGTAATAAGTAATAACTATTATTTTCAAGTTTTAAAACAAAAAAATAACTCAATAGCATGTTGTAAATTAATATATTATAGTTAATCTATGATATATATCCAGGAGATTAGGATTTCACATTTCATATCATCATTTATGAATTTGTTAAAAAACCTTTACAATTTATGTAAGTACTTATTAAAATATTGTCATATATGTTTTTTAAATTAACTTAATATGCCTATACACATTTTATTTTAATTATCTTTCAATACGAATATAATATTAAAGTGCATTGGTACACCTAAAGTGGAATATTTATTTCATAAAATAATGACAAAAAAAAAAAAAAAAGGTATAAGTAAAAATAATGAGAATCTCTTAAGATCGCATTTTGTTTGTCATACATTTATTACAAACTCTAAATTTTAAAGCATAGTGATATATATTGTTAATAAATATAACTATAAAAAGACTTAAAATAGAAAAAATTCTTTCAGTGATTTGATTTCATTATTTATTTAACTCTAACAATTTATCAGTCCAAAAAAGCATACATTTTTCTAATAATATGAATTAATATCCCTATTTTTATTTTTGTTTTAACTGCTTAGTTGAGCGGAATTACTTTTCTATTACTTGCACCCAGCCTACATATAATTTATTTTACAACTAACCTGCCTATCCTAATCTGTAAGTAGATCATTAGAAATATAGTCAACTGCATCGAGGAAAACTTGTAGGTAGGAAATCACTGAACATATGTTGTTAAGTATGGTTTACTTAACCATACTTAACTTAATAGTTTTTTGTGGTTTTTACTCACTGGTTTTGGCTTTGGCACTTTCGTGGAATCAACAGCGGTAGTAGACTCTGTGGAGGATTCTTTACATTTTTTTTGACTTTCTAGTCCATCGAGTTTTTGTTTTTCTAGCGCTGCTTTTTTCCGTTCTTGTTTCGCCGCTCGCTTAGCTTTACGTTCGGCCTCTACCTCTTCCCTAGTCTTCTCTTTAATTGGCGGTTTATCCATTATGAACAATCTAATTTTTTTTGTAGACGTACTACACTATGTAAGTCAAGACTTACAACTCCAAAGTGGCAAAGTAAAATTGTTTGAAAAAATTTAACAAGTCAAAAGGTATTATCATCTAATATCTTAAACTATGATAACGCTATGGCGTGTTACAAAGAGAATAATATGTGTGACTATACTATGAATTTCCTTGGAGTGATTTTTTTTCCGTGACTATACCTATTATTGTGATATTATAGTAGGTACACTATATTCTAGTATTCTGTATTTTACTATTTTAGGTAGGTATTCTGTTTTTGTATTATTTACTATTTAGTATTCACTATCACTATTACACAATGTACTATTGTCTTGCATTTTGCATTGATTGGTAGAATATTTTTGATTCTTGTGTAACAAAACGTGATTTGAATACAAGTAGTTACTACCAAATATTAATTAATAATTATTAATTAGTGCAGAATTTACCTATATAATTATGAATTTATAGTATTTGTATTTTGTTATTTATTGTCGTTCAGAATGAATTACCGCAAAATATCAATATTTATGTAAAAGAGGGGGGAAAAGTTAGAAAGTAGGTAACTGTCGTGAATTCGTGATGTGCATTGTGCACTTTGTGCAGTACCTACTACCTTGTTATGTATGGAGTGTGGATTGTACTTTATTAATTTGTAAATTATTACTGAAATATTGAGTAAGTCATTGTACTAGACTACTAGAGTATGTATGGGAATTATACTTCAGTAATAACTAATAACTAATAAGTATACCAGTATATGAGTATATGACATGTTACGATGTGGCAATATGTTAAATTAGAATACGTAATAATTCTGTGCTCAGACAGTTTATATTACAAAGTTTACCTATCTAATGCTATTATAAAAATATAATAATTTATTTTATTATTAGTAATATAATAATATAATAGGATGAATATTTTCCGAAAATATTATATTTTTTATTTTATTTTAATATTAATTTATTATTATTTTAGTACCTAGTCTATATGACTTACTACGGAATAGTGTAAATTGCAAACTTATGGTATAAATAAATAATAGCTTAATAGTTAAAATTAATCTAAATATTTTGGAAAAATGTCATTATGTACCTATATTAGGTAATAGGTATATAATATATTAATATAATAAAGTTACATTTCAAAGTCTTCACGAATAATATATTTCAATTTTACGAGAAAAAACACTTAAACTATTATTGTTCCTTCAAATATCTAGGATTTTTTTTACAAATTTTCACTTAAAATAAATAAATAAAACTGTGTTTATGTATTTTTAAGATATTTTGGCTACGTTGTGAGCTATAAATGAGAAAACTAGTAGGTATTACATTTCCAATCCTTAATTATAAAAATTGAACATTTTAAAATCTTTTAAATGAAAAATAAGTTGTAGATTTCCGTGATTTTATCAAAATTTAAACTTCAAACATCTTAAAAAAAAATACAACCAACGTATTTTTAATATTTTAAAAAAGATATATGAACAACTTACTTGAAATCTTAGTAAGTATGATAACTACCTATATATTAATAAATTATATCAGAGATCTTGCATTACATTCTCAAGATTTTTAACCAGACGTGTTTTTTTGAGATTTGTAGAAAAAAAAACTAAAATATTAAAAATTAAAAATGTTTATAATATAAAAAGAATCCAAATATTTAAAACAATTATATCATAGATAAAGTTAGTATACACATAAACATTAATTGGTGAGCATCTCACACAATTATTCAATAATTGATGGATGAAGCCAATGAAGATATACATTCTGTTTACTATAATCTTTTTTCGACATTTATAATAAATTGGCACAAAATACATCAATTGTTTATATAATACACTACATTATTATCTTTTCTATTAATAACTAAAATAAATGGTTATGTTGTTTTTTATTTATAATATCTAATATCTAATATCTAATAATATCATAGGAACATAATATAATACACTAAATTATCAGATGTTAGTATATTAATATTCAATATGTAGAAAATAAAGGTATATATTTATTAGTTTCTTTTAATGGTTAAATTAAAAGTTACGTAAAATAAAATAAATTATAGTGAAATATATGTATGGTTGTGAAAAAAGTTTTAACAATAAAATACTAATATTTAAATTAGTTTAAAATTGAAATATTTATGAAACTTGATATGGTATACAATCATGATTTAATTTATTACAATTATATTTAAAATAAAAATACCTTGGTATGGCTGTAGCACCTTTCTATCATCATTATATCAAAGCAGATTAATAATTTAGTCAATTATTAATTTATCTTAGACTAAAAAAATGTTATGGCATTTAATATAACTAAATAATATAATGAAAATCTTCAAATACCACTTTATAAATAGAAGGACACCCATCAGGTAAAGATCTTAAGTAAATATTAAATGGAACTAATTAAAATTAAAATAAATAATTAAGATTAATGATTAAAAATATATAACAGTTTTATTTCTTTCAAAACAATAATTTACCAAATAATTTAAGGCTCTTAAAAATGCCTCTTATTGTTCATAATAATATAATATTATTTAACATTCAATTACTTATATGTTTCAATAAATAAAAAAAAATATTTTTAAACTTAAATAAATTTTACATATTAATATAATCTACATTTACCAAAATATTTAGAAACTTATCTGGTATTAATTAATTTTAACTAAATACAATAAAAAGTAATTTTACTCCAATTAATTCATAATAAAAAAATACTTCTCATACAACTTTTAAGCGATTTGAGTCTCTGTCTTTTGTTCTAAGATTATCATTATTACCAGTTCGCATATTGTTATTACGAGTTGGAGTTTTATTGGGACTATTTTTTCGACTTTCACCAGAATACGATTTCAATAATTTTGCACTGTAATAATTAAAAAAATAATATTTTAATATATTAAATTAACAATTAAAATACATATTAATGTATGTATAAGGTATATAATATATTTACCATTGCTATTTAATAACTGTAAATTTATACTTGAATTTTAAAGTAATTATGTAGAAATTTTAAAATATATTAAAAATAAATTTATCACAACGTGACTCACATGTCAATTAATTTTTTCATTAATCTTATAAATGATTGGTATTCTTCATCCAGGAATTCATTTGGATCATAACGTGCGTGTTCATAGAGATCACAGAATTGATGAACTATGTGCTGTCCACTGCCATCCAAAAGTACTGCTAATGTATTTAGTAAAAATGAACGGATGTTTTCGTTTGGATGACGAGTCAAAGTTTTATCTTGTTTGATGATTTCATATTCTAAAAGTACATTTTTATATAGTTTTACAAAATATTTATTGATATAATATCAAGTTGACTATGAATTAATTTTAAATAAGTGAATCGGTTCTTAAATTTATGAATTGTAGATACGCATTATTGTTGGTTTTAATATTTTTTTTTCATTTTATTTGAACTTAGGACTATTTACAAATGTTTAGTTTGTGTCCGTAAAGGGGCCAATTAGGATATTTTTAGCAAATTTTATTTTATTTTTGGGACCAATTCATATAAAGTATACCTACTATTTATTAACTATGAAACTAGTTTTATTCTTATATTTTATTACCCAACTTTTTGACATCATCAACTGCTTTCATACGATAATAGTGTGAGGGCAATGGTTTGTTATTTGATTCAGTCGGTGGTAATATATACTTTGAACGGTCATCGTCTTGATCTCTCATCAATTTTGGTTCAAAAACAATTTTTGGAACTACTTCGATTCGTCGTTCGATTTCTCTTTTTAGTGTCTAACAAAAAATAAATATTATACTATATTATTTGAAATACAATATGAATATGTATTTATTACTATTAAAGCATTATACTAATGATTTATAATTACTATTATTCTTAAAACTATTTTAGATGATATGACACAGAATTCTATATTAACATTTAATTTTCAATAAAAAACAAATTTTATGAATTAATATAAAATATTGTCATTATGCACATCATTATACAGTATGATTTTTACCATGACATGTTATTCTTATACTGTGTATATGCCAATAAATTCATATACCTAATTGCGTTGCAAATAAAAAAGAAAACAAGGGAAGCAAAGTAACTCAAATAAGTTATGGTGAATTGTTGATGATCAATATTTTGAATAAAACGCAACTGAGTACTATAATTTTAAAAACCATTATACACATTTTTGAGAAATTTTTATCTTTACTTTTTTTCCATCGTGTCCAATTGGCACATGCGGACCTCTCCTCGATCGTAAAGCAAATCTCATGATCTGCCTCTTGGCAAATATGAATAGCAATATGAAAGTCAATATACCGCCAGCTATAAATATCACCACTGTGACACCAGAGAGTTGTTGAGCCATTGCCTATTCACTTAAGAGAAAATAACAAAATTATGTGGAGAACATTAGTATTAACCCAAGTTTGTCTCGAAATCGTTTTTTATCTGCGTTAAAAGTAGATTATTTATAAGTAATCTTAGTAATCTTTTAAAGTTGAAAGTTGCCATTTGAAACTTTTGTAATAGAAATAAGATATAATAAACAATTTTTGAAGAATAAAGATAAGAATAACTTCCGTACACAGGCTAACATAATATTATCGTGAAATTTCTTATCAGGTGCAGGTAACCGTAATATTAATTATTATATACTAAATAATATATAGGTAATATATTTTATTTCCTATTTATACAGTATACTTTGAAATGAGCTTAATTAAACATTTCTATTTTTCAGATAAAATTTAAAATTCAACAATAATATGACTTAATCATAACATTTGTTATTGGATTATACGATTACATTTTAAATAATTTATTCAATTATTTAATACTTATCTATTATACATATAATGTACCTACCTAATTTAAATAATAGTTAAAAGCTATAGCTTATAATGTATGTCATAAGAAATTCTCAGTAGTAAGTACCAGCCTTGAGCCTTTAAAATATCCAAGTTTCTGTACAACACGTCAACACACATAGTTCCAAATCAACCTAATCTAAAGAAAAAATGAATGCTATAAAAACTGGCATCAATGCATGGTTGAACTACTTTAACCAATAACGCATAATTTAAAATAAATAATAATATGTAAATACAAATATATTATTTCATAATTTTGAATGGAATGAAATAAAATAATCTTTTAACTAATTTACCTGTTTAAATGAAATAACACTGCACTTCTTAATAATATATTATTAACATACAGTATTAAACTTAATATTTTAATCTTTTACTTAATGAAATAAAGAAATAAATGCTTAAACGATAAAATAGTGGTATAGGTAAGTACTGCTATAATATTTTACCAAAATAAAAAAAAAAAATTTTAAAAATAAATGTAATTTAATAATAATATTGACAATAACCTAGCCTATGGCAGTATTGTATGCAGGTTATTTTTCTAAATAAACTCATTAGTCATTAGGTATAGTATATTTAGTATAAGCACTACCCGTCTATTACCATCGTTCACTATCGATTAAACTACCTAATAAAAATAAAACCAAATCTATTTTTAGGATTTATATGGTTTCTAAACGTTATTTTGCGGCAAAATGCATTTCAGACAGGTGTATTTACACGTGAACACTAAAATATATGTTTTTCCAAATAATTTTTATTTATTTCCACGCGAATAGAATTTTCAATGAACATATTATAAATTTATATAAGTGGTTTAACGACTAATTAGTTGAATAATTTTACTTTTTAGTATATTATAAAACCTTATTCAATATTTTAAGATGTGACACTACAAAGCTTAGTGTGGTTAATTACCTACTATATACATTTTAAACAGCAGTGTGTATACGGTAGAACCAATTTCATTGCCATTTTTTCACTTTATGTACATAGATACGACAAATATAAATCTTTGGATTCAGCGTTTAATATTTGTATTATGTAACCATCTGAAAATATTTGTGTATTTACGTTATTTATTTTAAAAGATAAATATTAAATTGTGAGAAAAATTTTTAAACTATTGTAACATTTTACTGAGCTCTCCATTTATTTATTCTCTTTGGAAACTATCAAATTTGTTTACACTACCTTAAAATGTAATCTATAGATAATATAACAACAGTTAAACTGCAGTGTTCCTAAATGTGATAAATAAATAATATAACCTGATAAATGATAATGAATTAGCACTTTTTTATTGTTTAGATTATTTTAAAAAGTTCAAATCGTGTAAGAATTTTCGTTTTTAAAACCTTTGCAAGTCTACAGTTTCATTAACTACTTTTCTCAAAATGGTAAAGTATTTATTGGTCATATCTTAAACGAATTATATTGCTATTGATAATTATGTATCTTAATACAATATAATATTTATAAAAATTAGTTAAGTATTTTAATGTTCAATGAACAGTAAGCTATAATTTATAATGCTCATTGTTGTAATTATAAAGTTGCTACCATTAATATTTATTATCTTAATACATCAATAGTAGTTAGGGTAGTTAGGTTTGTTTAAATGGATAGTTATTAGAATAATAATTATCCACTTTTGACCAAAATTTTTCAAATTAATATGAATATTTTATTTAAAAATGTAGTAAATACTATTAAAAATATATTTTTGAGTTAAAGTTTTCATTTCTATTACTATGTTATGAGTTATAATTTATGACCATTTATCATGGGTTATAAATTCTTAAAAAAACTTACAATTGCCACTGATAAATATAATTGTTAATAAGATTAGGATGTATGCAAAAAGTCAGTATCTAGTTCATTTAGTCAGTATTATTTATGAATAAACTGATTTATTTAACTGTTCTTTAAATAAAGTAAACTTAGTATTTATTACAATATTATTATAATGAAGCACATGAGCTTGTAAAAATATAATTTTTATTTATTAATTGTTGTTTATTTGAATGTGTAAATTGTATAATTATTTTATAAATGTAGAGTATCATGGACTATAATGGCGGTGCCTTAATTGGTATGAAAGGCAAAAACTGTGTAGCCATTGCAACTGATAAGCGATTTGGTATACAAGCCCAAACAGTGTCTCTTGATTTCACAGTATGTAGTTTTATTTATTTATTTATTATTATTGTGTATTATATCGAGAGTTCGGAAGTTATAGGAGCTAAAAAATGCAAAAGTATTTTTTTAAATATGTACAAAATATGTACAAAAACTAATGTAAAATATGAAAACAAATTGGTTAGTATTTTGACAAATTATTAATTTGAAAAAGTAGGTAAAAAATACATCAAATGTCAATCTTGTACAACAAACTTGCTAAAGAATAAACAATTTACGATAAGTTAAGTTGATAATTTATAGACGACTAGATGGTATTTGGCATATTAATATGATAGAGACTGAATGCACATTGGCATTGCACCTTTAATAGTTGATTGTGACAATGACTATAAATACTTACATTAAATAATATTAAATTTTATATACAACATTATTTAAAATATATATGTTAATAAATAAAACAATTAATGTGTATGAAAATCAATAAAATATATATTTTTCCCCCCAAAATTAACAAGATATGTTACATATGCATTTTTAATTTTTTAAATTTATTTTATAAGTTTTGAATTTTTGTTTGGTTTGCTATACTTAAATTAAACATTTATAGAACAATATGCCACTCCTACAACTTCCGAGTTGCAATTATTACCTATAATTAATTATTTTAATTTTTAATTATAGAAAGTTTTTCAAATAAATCCTCATACATATATGGGATTTCCTGGTTTAGCTACAGATATATTTACTGTGTATGAGAAAATTATGTTCAGGAAAAGGTTATACGAATTAAAAGAGAATCGGAAAATTTCTCCTAAAGCATTAGCATCTTTGGTCTCCAATCTGTTGTATGAAAACAGGTATGTAATATTTAAATAAGAAAAATTAATTCTAAATTTATATTTTGTATATATTAGTGATTCTCCTTGATCTCCATGGAGGTCACTAACACATCCTAAAATCTAAACATTTTAATATAGAAAAAATTATAATCTTATTCTAGGGGTGTCACTTTAGTATCATTTGCTTAAATTATATTTGCATTGATAAAATTTTATGAAAAAAAAAAAAAATGGTATGATTATGTGTCTATCATTACCAATGCATGACAATGTGAAATTATATCAAGTCAGATTAGGTTAAGTTAGTTTATACTATATTTTTGTATATTTATATTTTATATTAAAGTTATGATAGCAGCGTTGCAAACAAATCTATAGGAAAATTTAACTGATGAATTTTTAATCGAAATATCTTGACATCTTTTTTTCATTATAGTTTAATATGTTAATGTTTTTTTTATGACTCAAAAATATCTGTACAAATGATAGCTTGATAAATTGTATGTTTATTAAGACAGGAATACCTCAATCTTATGTTTAATATTAATGTTCAATGATATTCACAAACTACCATAAAATTTGATAATTGCCATAACATAACTTACGTTTAAGGCATATATACTAAAATATAAAAATTGAGGCTTCATGAAACTTAATTTCTTAAAAAGAAACTATCACAAATTGTTGTTTTACTCTGATGCTTTTAAAACAGTTTATTTCTCATTGGTAAGATCACACATTGAATGTACTTCACTTGTTTAGTTCAATAATTCTATAATTTAGATGCATGATAATAGTCAATGTAAAATAACTCTTTAGATATTTATCTTTTAAGTGACACATTGAAAGAGAACTCCATCCGAGTTTTAAAGATTCAAATTTTTTCATTATTCACACTAATCATACTACAATATAGAAAAAAATGCCCAAAACTTAGTATTTTTATATAAACTCATTGCTGGTAATATTGATTATCCATTCTTTGTTTAGTGGCTATAGTTGATATACAAATTAAAGATTTGTTCTACTTAAAAATATAAATAAAAAAATGTTAGAATCTTCTATTAATGTTTTAATGGTGGTAGACTATATAGATTTTTTAAATTATGATAATAAAAATACGTTTAAACCACATTTAAGGATTAAAAAAGCAAACAATTAAAAAATTATAGTTAAAATGTTATTTTGAATTAAAGTTAAAGCATAATGCGTTAAATATTACTGTTATTAGATATTATTATTTGTAAATGTATTTGTGTCTACAATATAGATTATTATTATAAATAAATAAATAATAATTAATAACTTATTTCACATTTTATACTGACTGTTGATTTAAAAATATATGTAGATAATTATTTAAATGTATATTTCATACATTGTTTGCACTGTATACATTTTTAATTATTTTGTTTTGTGTTTAACAGATTTTCACCATTTTTCGTAGAACCTATGATTGTTGCTTTGGATGAAGTGACATTGGAACCATATATGTGTGATATGGATTTAATTGGTTGTGTAAATAAGTCTGATAACTTTGTGGTTGGAGGTACTAGTTCAAGCCAATTATACGGTCTTTGTGAAGCTCTTTGGGAGCCTGATATGGAAGAGGATCAACTATTTGAAACTATTTCACAAGCTTTGGTTAGTGCTTGCAATCGTGATGCCATTTCCGGTTGGGGTGCTAAGGTTTACATTATGTAAGTAAAATTATTTTGTTTGAAATAGTATAGCGATTTTTTTTTTCATATATCTTAAAGGGTATTATAAAATAATATTTCTTGTGTTTCAGTAAAAAGGACAAGATAATTGTGCGTGATATTAAGACAAGAATGGATTAGACGTTAAACACGTGGCAGTTTTAATTTGTGTATATTTTTTCATAATTAATACTAAGATTGTTTTATTCATACGAAAAATTATAAATGGATAAAAATTAAATTTATAATAAAATAATTTTTTTTTTTTAGTTTGAGTACCTATATTAAATATCAGAATATTTTAAAATTATATTAAAATCAAGAAGACATTTTCTTTAATTTATTTTTTTTTGTTTAAAAAGTATTAACTATAGAAACTTTCTATTGTTTCTTAAATTATCTTTTTCTAAACTCATTGATAATTTTAAAAATTGTTGACTAAATTTAAGTCATATATTAGTTATAAGTATATACAATTTGAAAATTTAGATTCTGAGTAGAACAATGAACATTTCTTTTTATAATGAAGGTTATTTTTTTTGTTATGTTTTATACTCATAGAAATGGAAATGTTTTGTTATTTAACTTATTTGATAGCGGTTTCTGGTAGCAAATTCTATTATTTGGTACATTTGTGTTGAGGTTAACCGGTGTGTCATATTCTTTATTTAACTTTAACTTTTCAAAGTATAATTCATGACATGATCTTTATGTAATATTATGAATTTATGGTAAAAACAACCATAGATGAGAAAAACACTTATGGTTAGTTTTATTGATTCCTCAGTAATTATTAGCAATATAAAATTTATAAATTAGTATAAAACATACAAGTTTAATTGTTGGAAGTATAGTCAATAGTTACTTTAAAAAAAGGGTTAAGAACAACCACTACATAAGAGGATAGAAAGTAAACAATTCTCAATATTCCTTAAAATAATTAGGAATTATAACTGTAAAATGGTTAACTACTTTCATCTATTTTAAGAATAATTTTAGTTTTAATTATTATTGTATATTGATTAAAATTTTAATAGTATAAGTTTTTTGAGAGGGGGATGAGGTGGAGGGGAAGTTGGGAAATTATAGATTTTGTACAAAGGTATATGTTGATAATAAAACTAGGTACTACACAATACACTAATGAAGTATGAAAAAGAAAGTATCATCAAATTAGATTTAAAAAAAATCTATAGTACATTATTTGATATAGTCGGTGACTAGTAGGCAGTAGGTATCTAACTTATTATACTGCATTAAAGTATAAGTGGAAATTTATTTAATAAGGTTTTTAGTCTGTTAATTATAAATTTTTATATGGTTAATATTATGAAAAAACTTTGTATATAAAGATACAAAGGGTTAAGGTATATAATTCCTCCCTACTTAATTTAATATAAAAAATTAAGACAAAATTGTTAAAATAAATAAAATAATTGGTTTTTTTAAAATAACTATTGCCAATTTTTTTGAAATAATGAAAAATAACTTATTTTGATTAAGATTACGTGATACACTTTACACTTATCCTATTGTACCTATGATTCATTAAAAACATGTTATGAGTATTAATAATACTCTAAGCTCTAAGGATAATGATTTCAATTTTAAATTTATTTAAAATAATAAGTCATGATTTCAATGAAATTTTAAATTTTGTATTATACTTGGTAAATTAAAATACTCTAGGAGTTTGAAATACAAAATTATAATTCAGCTTATAATATAATTTAACACTTAATGCTTAAGTATGAAATAATACATCAAAACAAACTAATTATAAATAAATAAATATAAAAACAAGTCGGTCACATAAGAAACTTAAATTATCCCAATTTGTTGACGGATTCCTGAATATCATCAATTTGCTCTTTTAGTCTGTTCCATTGGTTAACAGACAACGATATACCTATAAACATAATTTTAACATTTTAAAAAACAATTTATTTAGGAAATTCCTTTTTTTTTACCCTTTTTTCCAGGAAGTATTTCTCCATTTTTCTCATAAAATTCACGGATGTCGATGAAAAGCCTTCCACGAAATTCTCTAACTTTAACAAAGCGATTTTTATCCAGTGCAAAAGAATGCTCTTCCTCATTTGAGTTGGTTTTCTTGGAACTTCCTTTATCAGTAGGTTTAGATTTTTTTGGAGGGGGATTTCTCTAAAATCAATCATTATAATTCATGACATTAAAATTCATTTGTTACATATCACAATTATTCTAGATGTATAACATAGTAAATAATTTAATGAGATATTTTATCATAAAAAAAAACTTTCGAAATTTGACTTAAATGGTTAGATTATATTAACCAAAATATATTATATAATTATATACCTAGATGTTATAGGTGTTAGTATCAAGTTTGCTATAACTTATTTACATAATGTTTATTTAATTTTTATAATTTATTCTATTAAATAAGGCTCAAGGGCGATTCATGTAGTTACATATAAAAAATAGATCTTTTCTGAAGTGTTAGTTAATCTTTTATAATCAATCAATAAAAAAAAAAACTTTCAATTTATTTCCAAATACATTATTATGATAGCAAATGCACATTAGTATGTCTATTATTAATTTATTTTATTGGAAAATACCTATAAATAGGCTTGTGATTTATATTTCTAGGTTATTATATAGAAGCAATTTAACAATTTAGTTTAAACTGAACAGGAATTAAAAACAATTATTGAGAGCACTCAATATTTTTTTCTGAAATTTTGATTGTTAATGAGGACATGATGTAGGTATTGTTAGTTTTAATAATATAGCAAAATAATAATAATACTTATCAAATTTAAAAGTGAGAATTAATATTAAAATTTTCAACATAAAATGGATTCGGCTGAGTACGAATTTGTTTTAATGTTTATAATAAAGACAGAAATAATACACGAGGGCATCAGGGATAAAAAAGGTTAACACTTTAATAGAGGAATGAAAGTCATTTTGTCTTAAGAGTATAGTCACATTAGTGTGCGAAATAGGTAACATACGGATACGGTCGGGGTTTTAAGGTATTGATCTATATTTTTACATGGTAGTGCACTATCAATTCATGGTGAAATATCTGAGCACATGTCATTTTGTAAATTTTTTAATAACTTTACACATGAGGTTTATTTATTTAACTACAGCATAAAAAAACTTACGTCGTCGGGTCCAGAGTCGGAGGAAGAATCATCGGAAGCGCTACGTTTGGACTTCTTTGGTGCCATAGTGAGAATGTTTTTTATAAAGTTGAAAAACTAAACCGTTGAATGAAACGGCGACAAATTGTAATACAAATCAATAACTCTGAGTTTAAGTGCTCAATGCTCAAAAGTCAACAGCGACTACAAGCAGTTAGCAGACATCGACAACGGATATTTTTAATTTTACGCTCATAAACTAATCGCCAATCGGCAACAATGTCATAACTCATAACCTCAAATACGTTGTTACAGTGTGACCGATCAGCATTGAGATTATTATCAGACGAACATACGGTTTCGCGATTTTGTTCGCTCGACGGGACAGCCCTGCGGATCGTAAAGTTTTCATGCCGCGCGTGTATTTCCCGCGTACGAGTTTAGTCACGTTCAGACGCATTCTCACGTTGTTTCGCATTGCACTTGTTGACATTTCCTGACGGCTGTTTGCGAGTATTGTACATTACCAATGCTCTCGTAATAATTGGATGAACGTCTTTTCGTTGTTAAGGTAAGTTCTTCGTTCTTTTGATTTTTGTCCTCGAAGACAGTAGGTAACTTAAATTATTTACTAAACAGTCGAATTCGGTGGTGATCATAAGAAACATATTGAATGAATTGCCAATTGGTGAAACTAGAATAAGGTAACGCATTAAGCATTCCTCTTAAATGTTAGCAATCCTTAACTTGTTAGTAACAACATATGAAAAATTAATATATTTTTATTATTTTACCTAATATTATTTATTAGATGTATCATAATTAATGACTATTTTATCGATTGGGCTTTCCTATAGAATATAGATATACCTATAAAACTATATTTGTAATAGTAATTAATTGTTAATTATTAAAATGTCGAGAATTGTGCAAAGCTATGTACAATATAATAAATTAAAACAACTGTGACTTAGAATATGCTCTGCCTTTAGTCTCCAAAATATTATAGTTGTTAAGGTTTTGATAAAATTATGTTGGTACCTACTAGAAATGTTAAAATTTTATTAAAATTCAAATAATTAGGTTTTTAATAATGTTGTAGTAGTAATTATTTTGTGTTTTGCTCTTGTTTTACCTTCTATAATTGAGGTGAATAATAAAGGAGCAACGCTTTTTCTAATTATTGTCATTTGGAAACACAATAACTGTTAAGATTAATTGTAAATATTGAATGTCCGTGTAATATCTTTTGTTTTTTCTTGCTGATATTATTGTTAAATATTAACCTGTTAATAAAAAAAATTATATTTATAATGAATTCAATTGGTCGATAAAAAGAGCTTTAAGTTTATGTTTTATATATTTTTAAAATAACCTGATATTAATCTTTAACTTAATATTATCATTGCTGTTAAGTAGTAGTTTGATAATATGTTCATTGTAATGTCCTTGGGCTATCAGATTATAAATGAGGTGCATTTTACATAATCAAAAGCTCCAAGTTTGGTTCCGAAATTCGGAAGTAGAGGTGCTGGGGAAATGCACTTATATAAGTGTGGTATCTAAATAAAAAAATTATTAAGACGTTATTCTACTTTTGTTGTATTGAAAGTAGAATTTGCAATGCCATTATAAATCAAACCATTTTTTCTGCCTCTCGTTCACAACTAGCAAAATTTTTTTTGTGATACAACTTATTTAAGTATTTATAAATACACCTATATTGTTACAGTTTGAAAAAAAAAATTAAATAAGTAGGTAATAACTAATAAGTAATAAGTAATATTAAATAAGTAAAATAATTAAAATACTTTATAATATTTGCAATATTTTAATCAAAACTTTTTATAATGTACTTGTATTTTGATTTAGAAAAAAAAGATATGAAATTATTCTGCATTTAAGTGGTAATTTTATGTATCAATTCTTTTCATTTCATATCTTTAACTTTATTAGATTCAATGCATAATATCGATAAATTTGACGTTATTTCACGTAATAAAGAGGATGGTAAATATTTTTTAATGTGTTTTAAAATAGAATACGATTTTTTACCAATAGAAATTGAAGGTAGACGTAGAGTGTATATATATATAATTCTTTAAATTATTTCTGTTTGGAAATTATGTTTTTAAAGACGGCGAAATGATTGTTTATGATCTTATACCGAGAATCACTAAGTCTTATTCTTTTATTTTTTACGACAGTCGAAAAGTAAAAAGCACAAATAATAATTTATAACGTAACCGTATAAAACTATAGGTACTCTACAATTGGTAATTTGATGATTAATTTTATCAACTAATAGATATCATAGATTAACATTAAGGGGTTGTAGCTCCTCCTTCAACCTCGAAAAATGTTTTAAAATTAAAATTTCATAGTTTCTGGACATGAGATACAATGTACTTTTTTTTTTTTTTTAACTATTTTGATACGATATTATATGATTACGACGTTTGAAGTACGGTCATTTTAAACTGTGATCTGTATATATAGAATTGTGATATACGCGGTTATATAATTATATATCTATTTTCGTAAACAAAGTACTAAGTAGGTACTAAATATACCGTATCACCGCGGTATCATTGATTATTGAATAGAATATCTTATAATCAATGGCGGGGTGCTAATCATAGATTTATAGATTTATATTTTAAACTTATACAATCGGCAAGCGGTCCATGTAGTTTACCATAGAAAATAGTAGATACTACAGTTGATAATATTGATAATGAATTGAAAAATGCACAGGTATATCTGTGGAAAAATACTATTTGTAGTATCTCCTTAATAATTTTTTTTTGTAAATGACTTCTAATTAATCTAATAAATAATTGTAATTTATAGTTTTTAAAATTATTTTATCATCACTTATTTGTTCTGTGTAAAAATGATTTGTTAAGAATTTACAGTATATGTAATAATACCAGATCTGCAATAAATTGTTACCCTTTTATATTTAATTGATTCTTTGTGTGATAAAAATAATTTGGTTCACTTAAAACACCACCAATTTATCTTTACCTTATTCCTTCTTAGTTCTGATGTTGATGATAGGAGAAGCGGTTTATAAATACAAAATATTTGAGATTGCCGCTTTACATTGTTTGTAACTAGTCTCCCTTAAACATTTTTCGTATTTGTATACATGTTCATAAATTGGATATTATACTAATATATGTTCTGTTGGTTAATTTTTAGTTTTTTACTATAAAGTTTCAATAAAATAACATTATTATTGAATAGAGGGGACATGTAGATATAGATATTACTATGTGCGAATGCAATATTGAATACAAAAAAAAAAGATCCAGGAATTGGATAGGTCATTACTGTGATGAATTTCTTTATAATTTTAACCAATGGAAATTAATAGATAAATAAATAATATCAATTCAATATTTTGTAAAAAAATCATGGTAAAATCTACTTTGGAAATTTGATTATGATTTATTGACAGTTACAGAGTTACAGTTGTATTATTGTGAAATACCATTTTTATCTATAGGATTTATTCACATACAACTATATAATTATAAAAAAATAAGATTAATCATCAAATACCTATTATATTAAAAAAATAATTTTTTTTAAAATGTACTTATCGTTAAAACTTAAGACTAAAAACACGTATACATTGGCCAAGATACTAATTGTGTATTAATATTTATGATTTAATCAATATTATAGGTATTGGTTATGGGCATTAAAAATTATCTTCCAAAGTTTAGTTGTCTGTGTTCAGTGCTTTAGTTTAACAATGTTAAGATTTATCAATCAAATAAGTAAAATAATAGGCTCTTTGTAACAAGGTCTAATTCTAAAATACGTTAAAGGAGACCGGGGAAGTCTAAATTCATGAATATTCCTACTCTTAACTATATGGCCTTGATTTCAATTATGTATTTTACATTAAAACTTTATTTTCTTTCTGTACGATATTTGTTTGAAATTATTTGTCAACCTAAAATACCTTTTAAAAGTATACATTTCGAATTAATATGCAAGGATTGTTGTAGCTGACAGTGCATATGCAAATTTCAGAAAAAATAATTTTGATTTCTAGTTGATAAAACAATATACTAATGGTTTTTTCTACAAGTTTTATCAATACAGTGTATTTGCATACAAATTACACACTTAGCAGTTAAATGTGCTTACAAAAAATAAAATTTATGATAGGAATACGAAATTCTATGTATGAAATTGAAAAATAATTTATAATGTTAATAATAATAATTTTATTTAATATGAAAGTTGATTGGTATATAAAATTGAATATATTATGTTTATTGAAGGAGTGTAGAACATAATTTAATTCGTGATTTTGAGAAATGAGTTTAATAGCCATTAGCCATTATGTTACACACACACACACACACACACATACATATATTGATTTCATGATCTTTTATTAAGCAAAATATTGTAATAATAATTTTTTTTTTTTTTTGGGATTTGTGAGTAATTAAGTACATTTTTGATTAAACTATATTTCAAGTAATCGAGTTAAAAATATAATGTATAATAATAATCGATTAATCATGTAACTTTAATCTGTACATCGTAATTTTACGAGTAGGACTTCAACATAGTATTACTATTCGTAATTCGTATAAATCTAAGTGTATGTGTTATATATAGGTAGACTAAGTATAAAGTCCAAATGAATTTAATAAAAATGTAATTTTTTTCATACCACTTTATATATACTTTTAAAATATTTTATATTTCACCTTTCTTTATCAAATTTATTTAGTCATTTTTATTTAGAAAGCTTACTACTTTTCTTATTCTTCCATCCACCTGCAATAAATAATGTTCCAAGCAGTACTTGAATATTAATGTTTTTCACAGAAAGATTTTATTCTTCGTGTATACAGTAGTATATTATACTACATACATTAAACTCAGGTATAATAATATTCAGTGAGCTGACCTCGTTGAGGGAAACCGTCCATAGGGACGAATATAATACGCTATACATATATCTATTTTAACCGACTGTAATATATATATATTGTACTCATAAGATTTTCTACTGTGTTTTTTCTAAGTTTGTATACGTATAAGTCCAAGTACAAAAACAATTAGACTTAGACTAACTGCTTATTGACATCTATCTACTTTTGTATGTATATATTTAATCGCTTTTTAACGGCAACAAAATAAGTCTGTCAAAATATTCTAAGTTTGAAGTTTTCGCGAAACTGTTAGGAGAAATAAATAGATAAAATATTTTGTCTCAAAATAGATGATTTTTGGCGTTTTATTTCATAGGTGAAGCTTAAACTGTAGAGTTTACCATTGTGAGCAAATATTTTATTATAATCTAATTTTTATTTAATTATATTATTCGTTTGAGATTATTGATTAAAGAATTAAAGTAGATTAATTTAAATGATACAATATTTTATAAACCTTTAGTACCATTTTATTAATTTTATATTTGAAGTTAAACGCTAAAATTAGAAGAAAAAGAAATTATTAAAACTTGGAAAACAATGAATTTACAAATGTGTAATGAATTATAATATTTTCGTTCTTATCAGATTTGTTCTATAGATAAAAATTATATCATTTTTGTTATTATATATACAACGATTAATAAATGCATTTTTAGGAATATCTGTTTATCAAAATAAATTTTGAAAATGCTCAACATATGTCTCGAACTTGCACCCTCCAACTTCATTGCAAAATATTTATTTTTCGTCATAATCATATAACTATTAGCAATTACTAATTAATGTATTTATAACCTACTTAAGTTTTGGCTATATAATACTTTTTATTTAAGTCTTATGCAGTATATGCAATATGCTTCACTAAAACTTAAATGTTTTTTTATCTTGGCATGTATCTTTAAAATAAACATAATACTAAACAACATACCATAAGATACTAATAAGAAACAATTCCTTATAAACATTGCAATAACTAAAAAAAAAAAAAATTTAAGTAGGTATTTTATTTTGTTTTTGATTAATTTAATTTTTATGTTATAATGTTATTTCTTGTTTAATATAAATGATGCCCTAATGCTGTAAAACATTGAAATATTTAATTTATATTTTGTACTATTAATATTAAACAATATAAAAATATAACAAAAACGATCAAACTATCGTAACATAACGAGTATTGTCTGACACTCACGGTAACAGTATTTCGATTGAGCTAATATTTGTTGAACATAATGTACCTAACTGCAGGTGTATTATTTTGATGTTTTACAAGGCATGTCATTCAATCGTTAATAATTCTAGTTTTGTAAAACATATTGAAAACTATGATTCAAACTGTAATTGATCGTGCTTATCAATATGCGTTTGTTAAAAAAATTGCATTTCAAGCATTATTTTTACACAAGATTTAAATTTTATTAAAATATTTCAGTTTTTTTTTACTAAATATGATATATTTGTAAATAATATTATGTGTAATAGTGTATTAATAAGTAAAAGATATTATGAGTTATATACATAAAAAAAGGTCCAAAGCCACAAAATCATTTGTTAAAATAGTATATGGTTAGAATACGTGTGTTATTTCATTGTATGTGTGTATTTACCAATTTATGTATTAAGTTTTTAAAATTTTTTTTTTGTGATAATCTATATTTCAACCATTATTAGAATAATTTTCTAAAAATACTAATTTATATTAGATAATTTTTTTTAATAAGTTTTAAAAATATTATAAGTATACAATTTTGTATTAAAATATTAAAACAATATTAAGTTATAAAGGCGTTCTAAGCCGGCTCCGTTGTATTCTTAAACTTCAGTTCACTGACAATTGGGACTGATGGGTTGTTAGTGGAGTTGTCCAAAAGTTCAACAAATGTAACCAAACTTAAAAAAAATAATACCAAAATAAAAATAAAATATATATATACAATTAATGTATTAAAAATAAGCTAAAAATTATAAAGTGTATAAGTTTCCTCCTTTTTTTTTTCAATAAATAAATAAATTATTGTGCTACATTCAAAATTACTTTACGTGTGAATTTAAGTAAAATTTGCATTTGCCGTTCGGTTTGAACAATAATCACGTGCATGACATTATGTTACATTCAATGTGCGCTACTTCATAGGTATTTCATTTATTTCAGTATTATTTGTATTCGTAGCAATTAGCAGCTTTACTCGTTTAGACTTAGTTAAGTATCTACGTTCGACATAATTTAATAACACAACGTGTATTACTATTACTCTAGATGGATAATTTTCTCAAAATTATTAGTAATTATTTATTACTAATAATTATTTTACACATATATAGTCGTTATCGTTTTGTTTTTTCTATTAACACGACTGTATTTTTTAGTTTGTGAAATTGAATTACTAATAATATTTATGTTATTTTTTTCCCGATAAAAAGCACGCATTATTTTATTCAGAGGTTCCATGAAATATTTGTTGCTATTAACTAAAATTATGTAATATTTATATAATCTTGTTAGATAAAGACAGAAAAAGAATATTTTTGGGCTCATTATCTTTATAGGACTTTAACAATTTGATCTTATTTAGCCGTAATTGCTATGGTAGTATAATAATGGACGTCTCTTAGCGTTTGTTGGCCATGGGCTTTTCCCCTAACATCTATCATTGGAGTATTCGGTTTTAATTATGATTTTATGTATAAAATAAACTTATAAGGTAGAGTTATAGATTAATAATAATTACTCTAAAAGTATCGATTTCATAAAATTATCGAAAACGTCCTGTATTGTGTTTGAATGGTGCTTTTATATTATATTTTTTAATGAACAAATTACTAACTGTTTTTCCTTTTTGAATTCCACAATTAACGAATAATTGTTTTAAACTTATTGGTCGCAGTAAAAAGATTTTCCGTTAGAGAAAAAAAATTGAACTACAATAATAGGATTTATATACAAAATACACATTACAATGTTACCTAATAATTTTTAGGTTTTAGGTACTAAACTATTTAATACATAAATTAACGATTCTATGCAGAAGGAAATCGTGACTATTTTTTTTTAACCGTGACTTTTAGAAGTTATTTTATGAAACAATATTGAAACTTATAACATATTTTATTGGACTCGTATGTATATTTTATTATTGTGAGAAATAATTATAGTATTGTGTTATATTAATATTTGTTTACGAATATTTTTAATTTAAAAAGTTTATTTTGTTGAACGCATTTAATATTAACGTTATTCTTTTCAGCTTAAACGTGTTAGTTATTAAAATAAAAAAAGAAATATTGCATTAAAAGTAATAACTTACATGAAAATATTATATATTATGAAATTTCATTTATAATAAACTCTAACTGCTCCATATTATAGCAAAAAAAATATATATATTACTTTATGTAATGAAAACTTTGAGTTCAAGAAAAAACTGAAAAATATTTTTAAATTTTTTTGTACGATCCAGAAATGGACAATATTAGACCGTGAGCCCGGCCACTCAAAAGTTTCTTGTCATTACATTACTCACTAATCGATTTATGTATTTTGTGTGCTATATGTGTGTACTGTGTAGCAATACTCTAAGGAAGTAGACGAGTTCACTGAACAAGATCAGTTATTGCTAGTGTGTGATGAGGTGTGTATATATAATATATGTTTATGTATGTATTAAAAACTATATAAATAAAGATAGAATAGCTGAATAAAAGTAACAGTATGTATTGCTGTATAATAGGTTAAATTTTAAATAATATAGAAATAAATCACAGAAACACAAGTAACATATAATATAAATAATCTACAGCCCTTCTGGCCCGAACAATGTGTAAAAAGCAATAATAATAAAAAATGGTATAGCTACTCATAATTTATGTCGGTGCGTAGATTGGCCAGCTGCTACCTGTATCTAAAGTGAAAAAGAATGTAAAACTCTAGTTATAAGATAATATACTAAGTATAAAAGTATATGTATAATAATTGCGTATAATAAGAAACCAACAACGGTGATTAGAGCACATGCGTGTATTATACAATAATGAAAAACTTAGTAAGGAATAATGTACATATATAACAAATAATAAATAATTTAGCGACAATCGGGCTTAAATTAAATTTAAAACGGAGATAAGAAATAATGTCAGTAATACAAAATAATAAAAAAATTAATTGATATTTTTAGAAAAATAATTGAAAGATTGGGCTGTACGTAGTACGTTACTTTTTCAAATATTTAGTTTTGTCAAAATAATATAAAAGAAAAATGTAAAAAATTCAAAATGCATCAAAATCAATAAAAAATGACTGTATAATCAAAAATTACCGAAAAATGCAAAAAAATGCAAAATAAAAATAGTTTTATTGAGTTTTACACAATATAAGCCACATTTCTGTAAAGACAAACCTCGTATAAACGCATTAGAAAATAAGATGCAAATGCACCAAGTTTCGGGTTCTAGTAATATAATATTAACTACAACCACGTAGCGATTAACGTACGCGTGCTAGCTATATAATATATCGTTTATATTCAAATAATAATAATTTGGCGATTAACATACAATTTAATAATTTTAAAAAATTGGTGATTTGTGTTCATAGATTAATAAAAATTAATAAATAACAATCAAATGCAGCAACAAAAAATAATTCACAAATTTACATTCAAAGAAGGTTAAAAAAATATACGAGTTTGCTTCATGTAGATTAACTATCAAAACAATACTAATTTAATGTATTATATGAAAATTATTATGAAAATATTGAAAACATCTATATAAAAATAAAATAATTCACAGAGACCCTAGATATTGCATGTGAGTGTATATACGAGTATCTGTTGGTTGAAAGCTAATCGTATTATCCGCGATTAAGTGATTATGTATCAGCTTTTATTCGTGGCGTCAACTACCTGCATGTATTTTAACTGTTTGCTTTAGAATGGGAATTTAGTAGCGCCATTGTCATCTGAAATACATACGACAAATATTTTATATACTAGTATATTGAAAGTTGGCGCTAGAATTGGAGCTCTTTATTTAATTCGTCTATTTTCTCCATGTTTTAAACGATTAAACGCAAAGATTTTTTTATTTAAGTAACAAGTATATTGTTTAGTTGGAAATTTGAACTCTTTGAGAAATTGTTTTCCCTATCAATACGTGATATTTTAGTTATTTTTAGATCAAAAAGTATACTTATGAGTATGTATAAATCAACGTTTTCAGACTGAGTCCACAATAGTTTTTTTGAACTCGAAGTTTAGGAAATTGGTTAACTAAGAAGCCTAGGAGTTTAATATAATATAATATTAATGATACCTTTACATATAACATTTTAATGCATATTAATTATTAATAACGAACGATTAAAATATAAAATTTAAATTAGTCAAACTATTTTTTTCTAACTTTTTTTTGTTGCAAAATGTTTTAAGATACGATTGTAATATTTCTGCAAGTTTTTTTTCAATTGAAAGTGGTAGTTATTTCAGTTTTCCGTTCTTGGAATATTGCTACGCATATATTTAATATATATTGTTTTTAGTATAATATTGTGCTGTAATGTTTCAAATAAAAGCACTAATAAAAAAAAAATAAAAAAAAATAGTATAATATGATGAAATAAAATATTCAATATTCTGCGGGGAATAGTAAAGTACTAGGCTCTATGCGAGAGCACACCTAGCACCTCCTTGCGCCGGCAATGAGTATACCTACGACCTACCATCCACCCCAACCCTCAATATATTCATTTTTTAACAAAAATGTTGAATAATATAATCTTTTTCCGTTTTTGTACATTACATTTGAATATTATATTAGGATAATGTGTACATCAGGGATGCCCTCAAAGAAATAGCTCGCTAGATGTAAATACTTTTAGTGTCAATATAAGCTGTGTGGTAATATGCCTTACACCCCTTTTCATCCTAAATTTATATGAAACGTTTGCACATAATGATGAGTAAGACAATTTAAATTTACAACCGTTATTAATTACTAATTAGTTTTAAGATAATTTCTTTTATTAATTATACATTATGTACACTATGAATCATTGAAAAGTAATTATTTCCGTCTAGAACTCAATCCAACCTTGTCAATGGTTTCTTTTATTTAGTATTTGAAAAATTCATTATTTTCATACCTTTTTCGGTGAATATTAATCATCCCTAAATTATACTATCATAATATTTTATTTTTATACATTAATATAAATATTATAAAAAATTGCTCTAACTTGATATTATGGGCACTCATAACAATGTACATGTACCATAGAATACGATCAATAGAATACACAAATAACGAAATTAATATCAATATCATTAGAGACCAAAATTAATGTATTAAATGCGTGAAATTTTCGTTTTTTAGTGACAATACCTACGTCAGAACTAAATTACGATCGTTTCTCATAACAGGTATTTAGTATTTACTATTTTGGCCATAATTATGAACATAAATATTGACTAAGAAAGATTTTTTTTTACTTTATTATTTATTTAAAAAGTCTAAATTAGTAAAAAATATTTACTTGAAGTGGTGCATTTTCGGGCGTTCTTGGTGTACTTAAACACTATGATTAAATTAAACAATCAATAATATAAGGTAATAATAATACTTTTCATATATTTTTGTCTAATAATATATTGTTAATAATTAAATTCATTAGGTCAATTAAAAATTGTGCTATATAATAACATATTTACTTATATATATATATATATATATATATATATATATATATATATATTGTTTATATTCAGTTATCTATCAAAAAAATTCATGAATAAATGATAATATTAAATAAATATTTAATTATTAATATATTATTAATTTATAAGATATAATGAAAATAAACAATCATATTAACAATTCATTGAAAATTCATTCGTTTTCCAAATAGTCAATAGATTTAATAAAATTGTTTCATTTTCTAGACAATTACAATTTTTAATATTCTTTAACATTTATAATATTTTGATTCCATTAAATAAACATTAATCTAATATTTTCATTAAATTAATTTATCAAGACACTCATAAACAATTTTTCCTTGATAACTCATTTTAACAAATTAATAAATATGTGTATATGCACGTATATTAACACTATAGTAAGTAATGTACAGAATTATATAATATCATTGCATGTACTTTATTATATCTAATTGTTCTTTTTCGTAAATATTATCATAATACTTAACTTACTCGATGATAGATAATGCTAATTATATACTCAAACTATCTGGGAAATGTACGAAATCAGTGTTTAATAGATAATATTTTTACTTTATCCAATATTTGCGAATACTTTAATTATGTAATTGAAATCAAAATGTATGTATAATGCAAGTACGTTTATATCAAGTATGTGAATTTAACGAAGTGATTTGTTACTGTATAAGATATTTTGAGTTAAGAGAATGCTCGAAAAATATGGACAGGGAGTTGATGATAGTTGCGCTCAAAGTAAAAAAAAATTTGATATGAAAAGTTAGACGGGACGCGGATACGAGACTTTCGATAAACGCGTTTATAATTTATATTATATTTATAACTCGTTTAGTTCTTTTAATATACGCACTATATATATATATATAAATTTAGACTCGAGATATATTTAAATGTAAACACCTGAAAAAATGAACTAGATTATAATTTAATAGCCGTTTAGTGTATTGTGTGTAATGTGTATAAGTTTCATCGGAAGACGTTTGAAATTAATTTAGCATTTCTGTTATCTACTTCTATATTCTATATATTTATTTTATCATTGGATGCTGTAGCTGTTTGGCGTCTGCCATGAGTATATAAGCTTGTTGGTGATTAATTGTTTTGTTATATTTACGAAAATAGTTGACATATATATATATATATTATATAAGAATAAAATATTCTCATTAATTTAAAGTGTAAAGAAACTTCCAGATTTACTACCTATACTTAAACTGTTTTAAATATTAATTATTCGTACATGCGCATTAGCGATACCGCAACGCATAACGTTTTATATGTGTATATATTGCGAGTCTAAACTCTAAACTAAATATGTATATGTACATTCTATTCATTAATTACTTGTATAGGATTCGTGGGCGTTGCTATTCGATATTTAAACTTTATACTTAATAATGTAATGATTTTAATTTTATATTTGTCAAGTATTTTCTTTGTACGTAAATATACGTATAAATACGTTAAAAACACGATCTTTTCTAGTAAAAACGTAAAAACGTAAAAACGTAATAAAATGCATTATTAGTGAAGTAAATGTGCGTAGTTCTACATAAGAAATACGTATATTATATTTATATAGTGTTACTGCCAGTCGGCAAAAATAAATTATTGGGGATTTAATATTGTTGTTTGTTACATATTTTGAAGATAATTCTTACCAATAATAGTTATAGTTATTATTATTTATAATACAATTTTAGTTTTATCGTATAATATGTTATAACACTTATAAGTTATAACTAATAATTATTGACCTTTTACGTAAACTTATATTATATAGCCATATACAAAATAATTATATTTAATTGTTTTTATTCTCTTGATCAATTTCATATTTTCATGTGCTAATTTAATTTATACTATTAATATGTTTCATGTCTAGTTTTTATACGATACTCTCCATAACCAAGTATAACCCATGCTTGTATTCATAGCATGTTTGTCATATTTTTATGCAAAAATGTTGGAAAATGAATATTTTCAACTATGTATACATGAAATGATGCATTCTTATAAATGTATTTATATGATTTTATTGTATGCAGAATACAGTCTAGAACAATTTTGGTGGACCGCAATATTAGATTAATGTATATAATATGTATAGACCTCATTGGTATTAAATTCGTGAATACAATTGTCCAAAGATTGCACACTTACGATTAATATTATGTGAGGTATGCGCGTTTCGTCTGTTGTTCGAGTTGCTGTTATGTACAGAAAGGTTTATCAAGCATACATTATTGCTTATTCCCTCTTTTTCTTTAATATGATAAATTCACCAAATTCTGATTTTTGTAATTTTTAAACATATTTAAATATGGCTTATGTTTTTAAATACTTATATTTTTTGTGCTATTTTAGGAAAATTAAATTTTTTAAAAGGAATAGCTATATTTTTTTTTTTTTTTATAAAAAATAAACAATTATTAATCAAATGACTTTTTGAAAATTTTGTTATATTTAAATTAATATTTCAATGAGTAACTTCTCAATTATTAAAATATATATACTAATGATAACAATTCTTAAAAATGGTTTTACAAAACTATAAAATATATGTAATATTTAAAGTATTTATTATAATTCATTAAATAATAAATCTTAATAGCTTAATATTAATTACTATAATTAATCATCATATGTTCTTATTTCTTCTAATCCTATTATCACGAATCTTTATACCAACCTAAGTTAAATAACATAAAATACTTTTTTGAATTTGGATTTGAATATTTTAATATTATTGAAAACCATTGGTTTTATAATTTATAGTAAAAAAAAGTTGATTTCTCATTAAAAAATCTAGTTTGTATCATCATAGGACACTCTTTAAATGCTGTAAAAATCTAAGTTATTGAAAATATAGTTCTCACTTCTTATATTTAAAAATGTTAACATTTAGAATTTAAATAAGTTCATTATTAAATTTGAAAAATGGATATGTAAGTAGGGGGAATAATTGAGAATGCTGATGTAAATCATTTTGTATATTAGATACGATTGAGAAAAGTGGTAATTTATCAATTAAGCTGCAGTGTGAGATAAAAATTTGTTATGATTTCATAGAATACGCGAGCATTTTATCGTAGATCTGTGGACTATGGAAAGTGGCTGGATATGCTCGATGTCTTACATTTCTGAATTTGGACTTAATGACTAAACCTGTCGGAAAGGATGGTCAAAATTGCTTGCGTGACAAAAGTTTACGTGTTTAATTAAAACAGGTGATATCTTGCTGGACCTGCCTAAATATAAATTTTGTTTGCATAAACTTAAGCTTTAATCTTTTAAAGTGAACAATTATTTATGTTTATACGCGTAAACTGATGTTACTTGCTAAACATATTATACTGTAATGTGGTGGGGATGTGCATGTGATTAATGTATCGCTGTCTGCATCTGTTGTAATGAGTATATAAATCAAATCTATAAAATATACGCATTGTATAACATTATGTTGATAATAATCATGTTTGTGATGTAGTAATGATTGAATATTACTTAATAGGTTGATGAATAATTATAAATTAATGTTCGTTGAGTCAAATGTTGAAGTATGAATAGAAAGACAATATATTATTATTTGCAGTCTTATAATTAAAAAAAAATGATATATTTTAGGTATACAAATAGGTTTATTATGTTGCGTCCCGATGAAAACGTCGATTCATATACCAACGTAGAATTGAAAATATTTGATATATTAAATTTAAAGTAAATTTTTATTTAATTTAGACTTAGATATAAAAATACATTATTGCAAGTACAAGATGTTGATGAACGATGTTACGACCTAACTTTAAAAATACTGCTAAAAAAGACAGTGAATGGTGTTACAACCGGCCTCTGAGCATCTTGAATATCTCTAACCGTCTGGAGAGTTCTTCCCAGGTTTCCCTTATAAATGGTTGATTGACAAAGAATCGATTGTGGTGGTGGTGACTTCCGATGATATGAGGGCTTTTGTATTTTGATTATTATTCTTGTTGATTTTTGTACTCTCAGAGTTTCGACTTTTCTAAGAAATGAGCTATGTGTGATAATATCTAAATGTTTTTAATTAAAATAATACAATGTTCACACTATCTGCTCTGACCTTATATTAGTCATATTGTTTTATCTTATTAAATGGAACATGTGCTACCACATCGTACAATATATACGTTTTAAAATATACTAAATATTACATGGTCAATTATATGCATAATATATGATATTTATGAATAAGGAAATTTAAGTAGATCTCGAATGCATTTACTAAAAAAATGTTTTAATAAAAAATACTACGTTTTGATATCTGATAATTAAATTATTTTTAAACACGTTGTATTATGTATAAATATATTTTTTTATTCTAGTAATTAATAAACTTAACTAAAGATTAAATTAATTTTGTCTCAGTGTTTTTTTTTAGGATTGATACAAAAAAGTACCTAATTAATTAATAATTATATATTTTTTTATTTCCACTGTTAAAAACTTTAAACGATAAAAAAGAACATTTATGGTTGTCAATAATCGTGTCAAGTTTTGCATGATACTTATTATTATTTTTTATGTATCTGTGTTTATTGAACGATTAAATCAACTAGCAAAAAAAGATGTTTTATCAAATAAGCTTAAAAACATGATGAATAAATAAATAAAATTAATAATTTATTAATTCACAAATTTAAAAAATTGTCATTATTAACATTATTTAAATTAAAACTAATAATATTTTCAAACTTATGGTTTATTGCCAAATTAAATAATTTACAATGTATGACATTCTGAGTGAAAAATTTTTATTTTATCTTTTATTTTAATACGTATAACATAATATTTCAAAGATTGCATAATTTTGGTTACACGGCGTTTCGAATAGGCATTTCGGGTACACTTGTGTCGTGATTTTATTCATTATATTTTTAGTGAACACCTATGAAAATACTACAGTATATTTAAAACTTAAAATATAATTAAGTTTGATAATAAATATTATATGTTATTAAAAGTCAGGTAAATTTTTAGGTAATGTAATTATATTTATAGTTTATAGTAAAGATTGCGTGTAATTTTAACTAATTAAAAATAGAGTAATATAACTAGCAACAATTTTTATCTTTAACAGTATTATTACCTGGTACTTGTTTTTCTTATTAATATATATATATACGATGTATTTATAATCTTTACGATGGATATAGTAATATGTAAATGTGGTAAGAAATGTTGGAGTAATCGATTCAGGAGAGAAGTTGACTAATTGTAGCACCTCTAAGAACTTTATATTTAATTTAAAATTTACTAAAAATTTTTATCTGCGATTTAAAAAAAAATATAGTTATTGAAAAAAATGAGTTCTATTAAAATTTAATCATTGCAGTTCAACGGGGTTTAATCATAAAATTGTTTTTATAAATAGTATCATAGTCTATAATTAGATAACCAACTAATGTACTATTATAATTAGTTGTCAAAAATAATAAAATAAAATATTGTTCATATGATTATATGTAAATATATATGTATTTATAGATATATACATGGTATAGTCGTATCTTATTGTATGTAATATTATAAATTTTAAAAATAACTTTTATCTATTATTAATTATTTAAAGTTTTTTTTTTGATCACGATTCTTTGGTTGCCTAAACTGAAATTACAGCGGTTTTTGTAATTATAATTGCACTTTAGCAATCTTTCTATACAGTCGTCTTAGAGGACTTAAATCCATACTACTGATCCTCTAGATGCGAACTTGTATCCGTGACGAAGCAATTCATTTGCCATACGCTTTATAACTTTGAAAATATAATGTAGCCCAGTATCGAAAATTCATAAAAAAAAAAAAATTATGACATATATAGAGGAGAGGTGTGATAATTTTATCGATATCTTCGAACTTGAATTAAAATTGACCAATAGCAAGTTTTATTCAGTTTGAAAATTTTTCTTGATTATTAATATTCAAAATTGCAGTGAATTGTTATTAAACGTAACTAGAAACTATATATATAATATAATAAATAACCATAATAATACATCATGAATAAAAAAATCAACCTCATTTATTTTGATGAACCGCGAAGTATATGAACGACTAAAAAATTTATATGCACTAACTCTCTCTCGTAGAGACTTAATTTGTTGATAATCGTAAGACGGAAATAAGTAGTATTAAGAGACATTTACCTATATACCACACAGCAACAACATTAGTTTCTGTCACAAAAACAATTAGTGAGGAGAGAAATGGCCCACCTTAGAATAAAACGTAATGCTATTTATCTTAAATATAGAGTTGAAGAGCAAATGATTCATTTTTTTTTTTTTGATCTATACATCAAAACACTTAAAAAATAAATGCGATTACACTTCTGTATACACTGCGTATGTATAAAACAAATCTCCAACGAAATCGTTTACGGGTTTAAGTCTAATGAATTATTTATATTATTATATTTAATAATTTATATTCATTTTTTTTTTTAATATCATCTTATATTTTGATTTTATTTATGATGTAATTGATATGTCTTTCGTTGTAGCGGGATTCAAAAAATATTCATACCTATACATATAAATATCTAATATTATTTTAACTTTTATCGTTTATATTACAATAAAAAAGAAAACACAGAAATATAGTATTAAATTACAATAATTTGTTTTATGTAGAACCTAATATATCGAGTGATGACCAAAGACGTCTATTTCCTTTTTTTTTTTTATAACAGTGGAGGTATTTAAACTCTGAGTCTTTTAATTGTTAAATACACTTTAACATCATATTTTTGAATGCTTGAAATTTTTTTTCCTCTTAAAGATGGTTCATTGGCGGTGAAAACTTCTGTTTTTCAAACGTGAATCTCTATTTCTTGTAAAATTTAATAACTAAAAATAACTTTCGAATTTTGATTTAGGTACATACAATTTTATTAAAAAATCTACTTAAAAGTTTACAAAAACAAAAGTTTATATTATTACAAGTTCATTTTTAAGTAATATAAAAAATTTAAAATATTTAAAAATATCGTATTTAAGTGTATTTAATAGTTTTAAAAATCAGATTTTGAATAAATTAATTACTAAAAATAAATGCGGGTATTTGCATCTTAAGTGAATCATAATATATATAATTTTTTGGGTGGGTTTCGACATTTTTTTTTGAAATTTCTGACTGTTATAATTTTCAAAAAAACCAAACAGTAACTTACATTTTATGGATTAATCATTGTTAAGTTATATCAATGACTTGTTATTTGATTTTATCGATTGGTTATTTTTTAACAGTTTTGCGTGATCTATTTTGGGTTATAGCTAAAATGATAACCAAACATTAATATTTATGTAAATAGTATTTTGTTAACTGATTTTGCATTACGCGTTAAGCCTTACTATTTGATATATTCAAATTTTTTATATTATATTTATTACATTTAGTACATTATTTTCAAAATCATATACGTGATCCAATGTCTTTTCGCGTAACTTAGTACATATTGAGTTTTTTTTATAGTTATTATTAAGCGATTGAGTTGTTTAGAGTTGTTTACTTTCAACACGGTACGCAAATATATGTTTTGATGATAAATAAAAAAATAGATGAGTTTAAATTTCGAAAATGTATATAATATCTTTACTTAGTTAGACTTAGTTAATTGTTGGTAGGAAAAAATTGAACAACAACTTTCTGTAGTTACAAATTTTATTTTTGGTTAAATTTCTGAAGAAATATCAAATTTAATTTTTTTGGCGTCACAAAATCTTGTAGACGCTGTTATAATTGAAATAAATCTGTTGTTTAATTTTCATTTTAAAGTTTTTATTTGGGTTTCCACCGGAGATTCTATTAAAAAGCGTAGGTTTACGGTTCGGAATGCTACTGGATTATCAAGACATATACGGGGGACATATTTTGTAAGTATTATTATTAAAATAACTAGGTATGTTATATTAAAATTTGATATTTAATTTTGTTTTTTCGTAACCATTGTGGGCGCTGCTAATCATTTTAGTCGTGTCGATATTCATACTTTTTTTTTTTTAGTAAACATTTAACGTAATAGTATCTATTTTCTAACGCACTATAAATTGTGAAAGGCGATTTATTTACGAAATTAATACGAACGTTATGTTATATAAGTAATATTTTATTATGATAGGGTAGTAATAACAGGCATTAATCCATCATCAGTTTATTATTTATAACTTATATGTACATTGTACTTATTCAACTGGCTTGTAAGATATATATGGTATCTGTATCACGTAAATAAAATCATAATATTCTCATTAAACAATCTTAGATTTTTTTTAAATATAATTCAAAAAATATTAATCTTAGAAATTTGAAGTATTCATTGTAATTTAAATTATCATTTTCTTTATTCAACACTGTTTTCCAAATATTTAAACTAATTTTGTTATTTTAAGGCGCAAAATAAATAAATTCAGGTGAAAAAACAGTTATCAAAAACAATATTACTTTTATAAGTATCGTATCTTTGTAGACGTATTAATAACTTTATATTCTGTTACTGTAAATTAGTATTGTCTCTTATTCAAATAATATGATCAAAATATTATTATTTGGATTATAGATTGAAAATTGTTGTTAAAGAATGTATTTGTATGACAAAGTCTGATATCTTGTCTATTGAATTTAGGGAGCAGCAGCAAATTCTCAGAATTAGTTGAAAACGTTACTTAAAGGTATGTTTTAGTGCGTGTCATTAATTAATTTCGTTTTTCAATAATTATTGTGAAAGCCATTGTATAGTATAATATATTATTATTCTTTAAGTTGTTCAAGAATATGGTTGATCCGTAAAAATCGACTAAAATTTTATATATACCTACTAGTACTTTATAATACACTTTACCTATCATATCATAGCTTCGAACGTTATTTTACAATTTCTTAGAAAATAGGTCATCGTGAACTTTTATTTTATACCATCGCTGTTATGGAAAGGGCGGAGTGACCGATAAAAACAACGAATACCCACGAGGCGCACCGCGAGAACTTATTTTGAAGCGTAGTTGAGCACATTTTTTGTAGTCACCGAATATACCCGGAGTGCGAGGTAGATATTTGAAAATCAATTTGCGCGTTGTTGAAATCATTTTATAACTGTGTCGTGGCGACATGGCGCCGATATACCATGGCGTTTTGTCTTGAAATTGATACGATTAGTAAACTTCTCTTGTATAACGTCTTATTCATTTTAAGAACATAGAAAACTTAAATATAACATCTACGACACAGTGGGTGGATGTTGTAAGATTTAGCCGCTAATATAAGTAACAACACATGTATGGGATAAAAATGAATCATAAATCATTTTTTTTCAAATTAAAAAAGGTTTTTAAAATTAATATTAATATCAAAAAGATAATAGTTTTAGTATCTTACAATTATTTTTTTTTCGTGATACTCCTATTGTTTCTCTTTGTATAATTTTTAATTAGTAGTTTTTATATAGTAGCTTCTTATATAAGGAATAGAAAATTTGATGGGTTGCTTTCTGTATGTTTAAAAAGAATTAAATTGGTCAAATAATTTGAGACTAAATGACACAAAAACGTTCTTTAAGCTATATAAATAAATAGAAAATTGTTATAGTATGTTTAACTTTTATAGATTTACTCATCTCTAACAATTATTTAGCAAAGGGTTGTTGGTAGATTTTATTTTAAGTATTTTAAAAATTTTATATTCATTTTTTAAATTTTTATACAAAACTTTCTTATAGATTAGTGTGGATGTATTTGTCACTTCACGTATGTTATGAGGCCTTTATGATAGTAAGAAGTTATTTTTTTGTCATGTTCAGCTGTTATATTGTCACAAAGAATATGAAAGTATGAATTTGAAATTAATATAAAAATAAAATAAAGTAAAAAAAATGAATTTTCATACATAAAAAACTTCCTCCCATAAGTCACCTATGAAATATAGCACCGTACGTAAATTTTATAATATTAGCCACTAAGTAGACTGGGTAATTTATTTAACGTATGACATTCATTATTTCAAAAAAATATTGATGTTTAATAAATAATTTTTTCACATGATTTTTTTTGTTAAAAAATTATATAAATATTTTTAAATTTTTACTTTTTCGAATAATAACTTACATTTTTAATACAAAATTATGATTACCGTACTTTAATGTATAAAAATTGAATTTTGGACTAGTAGTTTATGAGTTAATAAGTACCTATATCTAAAGTTTCAGTAATATTGGTTGAATTTGTAGGATAATCATTATATTTTTTTTTTTTTTTTTTGCGTACAGTCTGAAATAACATGGAACTTGATGGTGATTTACTTACGATAATTCTGACAACATCTGAAACTATTTTACTGACTTCTCGTAGATGCTCATGACGTTATAGCTTTATTTTTTAATTTATCAATCGCCACTTTTACATTAAACTTATCAGTGTTTGGAGGATAAGTATGTGTGGGAATTTTTATAATTTCTATAATTTTTATTAAAATGCATTGTATTCATTTGTTTAGATATACCTGATTTTTGGTCATTAGTTGTTTGATAACATCCTTTAAATTTACAATTAATGAACTCAAAACAGCGTTAAATATATTAATGTTCACTGGATCTGTGTAAAATGTATAAATATCGATCGTATGCGAGTAGCTATTTATCAAAATTAAATTTGAAATTTTTCCAATTTTGATTTATGATAACAGCTGATCATAAACGGTCAACGCACCCTATTTTAATGCCGTTACCTTATTGTAAGTTATATAGTAGAATACGATTCCGTACGAGCCTTTATCATCGAACGAAATTGTGCACGTTTTAAGGCACACGATTCCGTAGGTTTTGTACCTAAGATTTTAATGCAATCTTACAAGATTTTCATTAGGTTATATATGTGTTTAACTATTTGATTTAGTTATACGTACATTTTTCGTACATAATTATTATTGTAACATTTATATTTAACGTAAAACAGAGATATAATCATTTTATATCAGATACATTTTTTTTGTATTATTATTAGATATGATATCTTATTTTTATTGTCCCCGTTGTAAGTTAAACGTTTCACCTATCTACCACTTTGTAACCACTTGGTTTTGTGTAAAGTGCAGTATGTTATAGAAATAAATTTTTTAAATATGGAAAATAAGATGAAGTTTATTATTTTGGAAAAAAGGAAAACCACTTATATTCCTTAATCTCTACAAATATCGGTTTATACGAAAACGAAAACATGGTAGTTTTAAAAAATGATTATGCACACAAAAATTAAGCTACACTAGCAATGCAATAAACGAACATTTAATCTATAAAATAGCAAATAAACATAATTACTATAAAAATTCAATTCAAAGTCTCGAAAGACAAGTTTTAAAATAAAACTGTAAACGCAAGGCAAGTAGTTCTATTTGTGTCTAAGTATAAAAAACATAAAAATAATTCGAACAAAACTCGTAAAAAGCATAAATTAGGTAATTGAACATAAGGATATACGATCAATCAGAAAAAGCCATGTATAATAAACAATAACAAATATTTCCTGGATTTTCCACAATTTTTAATAGAATTAATTGAATAACTTAAAAATATGGAAAATAATAATGTACTGAAGTTTAAAGCTAACCAATTTGTTTTTGTACCTGGTAAAAAATTATTCATTTGTATTTCTACTGAGCAAATTCTAAAATGTATGGTTAATTCATAAAATTTTTTGTCTATTGTAATTTTAATTATGCAACTATTATTACCTATATATATTTATATACCCGTAGTTTATTTTTTTTTTACCTGAAAAATCAAAACAAACCTACGTTGGCATGTGGTTATTTCTTTAAGAATTAAGTGAAAAACTAATTTTCAAAAGACTTTGCAGCCGGCCTATTTTTTTTTTCATAGATAATATTATATATAAATATTACATATGAAATTTGTTGGATTTTAGAATTTTTAAACTTATACAGTTTGATTATAGATCTTAATAAAAATAAGATAATTTTAATAATTTAACTTTTTAAATTTATTTTAGATTATTGTTATCAATACTTATAAAGTATAGCACTATTCTGTAATAGATATAATATAGTAAAATGGATTTAAAGTTTAAAACATCCTTAATACTGTACTTATTAATTTAAATTGTAATCTTTAAATATACACATAATTAAGAGCAATGTGCTATATTATACAACACAATAATTTATATATTTATACTTTCTATACATATATTTTATAATTTAATTTATTTTGTGGTTACAAATATTTACAGCGAAATTAGTTATTTAAACTGTTCTTGTATAATAATTAATAATATTTTAATTTATTGTCTTACTCATTACGTCAATACCATTCACTGCTGCGTCACAACGCATTAAGATACAAATTAAATAGGATTATTATAGAAATAATGTTTTTCTTAATTTGAATCACCCACTCATTTAAACTAAGGCGCAAAAAATATATACTTTTAGCTAAATTATAATTAAATAAGAATGAAATCGTTGTTTTTTATAATATCTGTATTTACAGCCGTATATAGTATGACAAAAAATAAAATTAGACTTAAGGATTAGTGTATTAAGGAGATGTGAATATTATTATTTTTGTTAATTTATTAATGATTTTCTAAATTTAATGTTTACTATTTTTATATTAATAACATTTTTTCATAACTCAAGACCTCTTAGTGGGACTTTTATGTTAGAAATATGAGCCCGCAAACTCTCTTGTAACGATAAAGCTCCTATTCAATATTTTAATAAAGTGTAAAAATGTTGATAGTTTAATTTTGTATTATAATAATTATATCTAATTTTACTATAAATATATAAAACAATATATCTAATTCCCATTTGGAGGATTTATCTCTCTTTAAATAACCACTGGAGTAAAATTATGCTAGCAAAAATCAAAATTATATGTTTAGCAATTTATTCAAAATGATCTCTTTATTATTTTAAATATTTTTCAAAGTAATTCATTTCTGATATCCAAAGTAGTCACTACTACATTGTTTACTACTGTACCATTGATTAAATATATAGGTATATATTTAATCAATGACTATACTGAAAAGTTATAAATCATTATGGTAAATGATTTAGAGAAATTTATAATTTCTTAACTTTGAAAAATGTCTAAGATATATACTTTAAAGTTTTAACTAACTTTTATTAACCTCTAACTTAAATATTCTAATTTATATGTTTGAATTTTTTTAAATTCCATCTTAATTTCTTAAACTCTCTAGAATTACTCTCTAGAACTCTCTAGAGAGGTGGGAGATTGAGTTTTTATCGGGCACGAAACTCTTAAATTCGTTTTTATTTATAGATATGAAACAGAATATCTTAAAATGGTAAATGTTGCTTGGGACAAATTTCAAGTACAATGCAAAGAATTCAGATATAACGTACAAAAATTCATGCTGTAATTTGGATTAGACTTTTTTTCATAGTTATCTTTGGAATACAGCTGTCACCTAATATACAACTACAATTTTACCGTTGACCCTTTCTTTATATATTTTATTTTAATGAACATTACCATTTTATTGATGTATATTAAATTATAAAACAATTAACGTGACGCAGTATACTATTAATAATAATGCATTATTGGTATTTGGTACTTTGAATCTCAAGCACTGTTGCCATTTTATATGGCTCAGAATTTGGCACCTTTATAAATCTCTCTGCCTCTTAATACGTTAATGATTATGTACTATGATTGTAATAGGTTTTAGAAATATTATATTTTTATATTTTTTTTTTTAGTTAAATCTGTTATGATTGTATTGTGCGAGTGTGTATAAAATCCATTCTTTATGGATGGTTAATACTACTTTTTTAGATTTTATAGTTTCTTAATTTTGTTTTGAAAATATAGTATTACAGGTATAGGATTTCAATAACGTATAAAATAGTGAGAGTTTTACGGAGTTAATATAAGGGGAGTTTTGTGTGCCGAAAGATGAGCTTTTCAGCAAATTTTATACGTTGTATTCGCATTGAATTGATTGTCCTGTTGTCATGGTCCAGTGTGTTTTATTAGCTGAGAATTGAACGTGGCTTTTATGCGCTTTGTTGTGTCTACTTAATACCATTCACCAGAGTTGACAACTAATCAACCCTATCTATGGCGTGGTTGAACAATATAGCTGTAGTAGCAGTGGGGTTCTCTAGGACTTATATTTTACCGATCGTTCACAATATTGTTTGATTTGTTATTTTTATTACATTTGCCATGTGAAAGATGGACATTTGCCCTTTAATAATGTGATGAAATAGATTTTCGTTTTCAGAATTCAATTTTATTTAAAAGACTTATTATCTTTAAATGTGTGAGAGGCTTTCGTGTAGATCTATATGATGGCGTAGAGAAATAATAAAATATTTTAGTGGTGATATTTTTAAAATGATATTACTGTTATAATATTGTATTAGGTTATATGTTTGCTGGGCAGTGGGTATTGCACTAAAAAATAAATACGTTCAAATAAGATAATATCTTAGTATAAACAAAAAAGTCATTACGTATAGTAGAGTTCATAGTGATATTATAAAGATAAAAGTTTTAAGTACCACAGATTATGTTTTTAATTCATAACAAAATAACTAATATCTTTATTTATCATTTAAATAAGTAATTTCGTTCAAATTTAAAGTGCTTTTTAAATAATTGTCTTTTATATTTTTTATATTTTATAGTTTTAGTGTCAACTATTTATAAGGAATCTTGTATTAAAGTTTCAAATCTTTGGTATAAAAATAAAAGTTCTTATACATTTCTATAAAAATAATTCAAAATAATTTGTATACCTATTTGTATTTCAAAACGGAAAATCGAAGAATTTTATCGACGACTTATCGCACTTATTCACACACAATAAAAAAAAACACACACGCACACGTATCATCGTAAAATCCCTCCGTTCAAAATCTCAAAACATTCAATTCACAATTCAAGAGATTATACTTGGATTTTTTTAATAAACCATAAATAATCTATTTAAATGCATATCTTCTCTTTATTTGATAAAATAAAATTGCATATCTACTATTTTTTTTTTTTTACAAATAAATATACTGTACTAATAATCACTGAGCAAAAAACAGCCCGTTTCACTCTAAATAAGTTTTGTTATATTTTTTCACTTACAACCAATCCATAAATTGGAGGCTTTATAAAAATTCAATACAGTGCTTAATGACTAGCTTTTCCTCTCTCTTTTAAAATGATGGTATTGATTTGATTTTGTTATTAATCAAAAACTATAAAATAATATTATATTTTTAAACACAGTGCGCAACTTGTATTTGACATAGCGTGGGATAGATGGTACACGTCACATAATATTTTATTTAGCAGATGACGATTGTGATAAGTTAAAATATTTGCATTTTCTATAATACAATGCACAAATAGAATGTCTTAGTATTTTCAACTTATTGCAGATCTTAGTGTCCGACGATGTATTTTTTATTCACAGTGCGTAAAATAAACAATGTATATAAATATCATACACTCCCCATTGCTCTTACTTTTTAACCGATAAAATGAAAGATATTAATAATAAGTTTGTACATAAATACAAAATATATAATACTAGTCACATTACCCGACATTGCCCAAGTAAAATTATTAATCTTTCTATCGTTTTCCGTTTTTCTTCAGTTGAAATATATATTACAAACATAATTAAAACGATCAATTTTATGATTTTATTCTGCTTAATTAAGGACTTATTTCTGATAAAACACAAACTGAAGAAACATTTAATGAGTCTTAAAAGTCGACGTAAATGCAATATCTTTAAGTATTCGTCTTTAAGTTTTTTCATAAAAGATATGTTCATAATTAAAAAAAAGCAAATAATTAAAGTACCTAATCATTGTAATTATATTTCTAACTTAACCTTTGGTTTTAAAATTGATATTTATTGGAAAAAAGATTTATATTTATTTTAAAAAAAAATTGTATTTATAAACATCTTTATAATATGCTGTATTTTTACCAATTATTGTAGTAATAAAAAAATAACAAAGAAATAAAGAAATATTTATTTTTATATTTTGATAGATTATGCGATGAAAATTTAAACAGCTTGTTGTATCATAGATAATAATGAGATTGACTATAGTATACTTCTTCTTATTTTGAATGTTAAGTTTCATGTCTACATGTCTGGAAAAATGAATAATATTTAAAATGTTACATAATCTATGATAAAGGAATATTTACTTGTATTTAGAAACCTAAATGTATTTATAGTACTGGTATGTTACTGACTAGCGCGATCGACGAATAATATTTTCGGACTACTAGAAATTGTACAATAATATTTAAATAGTAGGTTATTATCGTGGTAAAATTAATAATAAATACAACTTTCTGGGGAATCTATTTTTAGATCGCATTATTAAATCGTATTAAAATGTGGTATGTTTCAAAATTAAAGAACAAACGACGTCGTTCTATGCTTGAAATTTCATCGAAAGTTAAGTAGGCAGAGTTCATGTGGTGGGCAATATCTTAGTGAAACTCGATACAACTTTTACTTTCCATAGCCGGGTTATAACTAACCAGTGTCTTAATATTTTATGAAAAACATATACAAGTATTATAATATTATGGTTAATTTTTACAGTCTCTCAGTACTTTTGGGGAGATAAGTGTTAGCAGTTTCGGGCGTAAAGACACCTGGCTCTGCAGTGGCTTATCTGAATCGGGCATATCAGTATCTTTTTCTAGAAAAACGTACAACATTCAAAAACTCTCTGCTCCATTAGTATAATTCAGGATAAAATACTGTTACAAAAGTATGAATATCTTAGTATTGCATTCATTTATTGGCACTTAAAAGTTGTCTCCTGAATTCAAAAAGGTTAATTATTTTTTTTTATAGATTGCCGCTTTCCGACTGAATACAAGTTTCTTTTGATGCACCCCAAATCATAATATAAATGAAATGGGTCTAGTATAAGTTGCCTTTAATGGTTCACTAGTTCCTAAACTATTTAAAAGTATTTAAACGTTACATATAAAAATAGAAGTCTAATTTTCATGTTTAAGTGTTTATCATTTAAATATATATCAGATGTTTTAAATGGGCAGAGAAGGATTCTAGTATTCATCACACAACGAAAGCATGAAAATTTTTTCATAGAAAACTTAATTAATATTTCGAATCTCCACATTCATTAGGAAAAAATATATAATAATTTTTAAATTCATTTAAGTTTTTTAGTTATAAATTATATTATTCTCGATAATTTTATTTATAGATTTTAAATAAAACCACTATGTTTACTTTGATCAAATAGTAAATTATTTATTCATATTAGAGTTTAGAGACATTATTTATAATTATGTAATATTAAATTAATTTATATTATACTAAATACATGTTACTGTTAACTTAATTCTGTATAATTATAAATCAATATATTTACTATGTATACATTCATTTACATGGTATATTTTAATTAAGTTTATGAACCAATACTTTATTCTATATGGACGGTAACTAGTCTAAACATTTTTAGGAGTTTCCTCCTGTATAAATATGTACTATCTGATGATTAAAGGTAACTAGTGCATATTTACTTTTTTATTTACGATAAAGATGGGATGGAATTCGTATATTTTTAGAGGCAACTAGACGTATTCACTGTTGATACGTGCTCCTAAAATTACCTACTGCTGCAGAGACACTCCCGATGCATGCAAAGTTTAAATTCCCCAGTTTCTATCTCTGTATTTTTATTTTTATTTTTGAACTGTCACGATATGAAGTATTTACCGTTATAGGTATATTATATTATATTCTTTTATAGGTAACATTTTCTGAACACGAGTTTCTTCAGTTGGTATAGATCGTGTATCCTATTTATTACTATCACTATAGTTATAGTACTTATACATTTAAAAATATTCGGTTTATGTTACCTATATACCGATATTGAATACTACGCTTGATCGAAGTATTCATGATATAATATGTTGATGAAATTGTTTATTATACGATAATTCAAAGGCCGGAATACTAATCGTGAATCATTATAATATCTGAGATTATCAAACATTTTCTGAATGTCTTTTAATTGGCAAAGAAAATAGCTTACTTTATTGTTTAAAAATATAACAAATTAAAACAAAACTTCGGAATACATTTCTCAATTTTTTTGCTTATAAAGTTTATGGCGTTACGTAAAATTTTTATCTATTTTTTTTCCTAAAATACTTTTTTGTTATTAGTAAATATACATACTTAAATTTCTTGTTATAAGATTTTTAAACAAGAAAACGATAATAATCTTAATTCGATTTTGATTTAATTGATATATTTTAAATCATGATAGTTCATTTTAAAAAGTAAGGAAGGAAGAAGTAAAGGAATATATAATAATTCACTTAGTTAAGTTATATTAACGTTTTTTAACAGTATTTTTATAAATTAATTCACGTTTTTTTAGTTGATTATTTATATGTATTCGACTAATTTTAAAAACAGTAAAAAATCCACAGAATAATATTTTTTTGGTACCTAACTTTAAACAATAATTTTCAGTAACAATTATTTGACTTTTGAATTTTAAGTTTTGAAACAAAATTGAAATGTATGCTATTTAAATTGTAATTTTGTTAAGATTGTTGTATTTTTGTTTTTAGTAATGATCAGAGAAATAAAATATTATTGTAATATAATTTTAAACAAAATCTATATTTAAACACTAGTCATAATACATATATTATGTATATTGTGTATATTTCTTCTTTCTTCTTCTTTTTGTTATTTTAAGTCTATTAAATATAATATTTATACTATAAGTATAAATATTTCACGCAAGAATATTATAATTCTGCATTTCTGTAGTTATATCTACCGGTTGATATATAATTTGAGTGATATGATACATAATATACAATATAAGCAAAATTACTCAAAAGTTAACATACTATTATTTTATTCACGTCGGTAATATTACGAGTGTTTGTATATAATGATGATTTGCACTTAAAAATTATTGTGTACCATAATACGTGATATTTTTAATCATTATATACAGTAAATCGGTGTGTCAACACTCAAGATATTTAATTCTTTGAACGACTTTTGAAGGTATTTTTTTTTTTTATTTGAGATGGTATGGTAATTCATGTTTGATAAATTATTATCTATCGAATATCGTTATAACATTAACTATCTTTTATTAACGGTTGGGAATCACAATTACTGTTCATAATGATAGGCAATATTAACATAATATTATCCATGAATATAATTAATTAATTAATTGTTATTATAACATTTTAATCCTGGATAACATGTATCTTTTTGGTTGAAAATCAATAATACGATGGAGGAATTTCTGGAAAGCTAATTATTTGATAAATTCTTGTCATTTTATCACATATTCCATAAAATTGTTCAGGACCCCCTTTCAATTTTCTCTTGTCAATAAAAGATAGGTATATATTTTTCCTTTAAAAAGCTGTATAACTATACACATTACACATATTATTAGAGTTTTTAAATTTTAATATTATTAGTATATATATATATATTTGAGTAACCAATGAAAAAAAATAGATGTATAAAAAAATGATAGTTTTTAAAATTTATTATATAGATACTTAACATTTATGCTAAAAAGGTATGAAATAGCGAACTAGACAAAAACTAAATTCTTTAGTTCTCCCCAAGTACCTACTTAAAACCATCATCTTCTTTATATACGTTCCAAGTAAGAATAGGAACCAACTTCTCTTAACCTCACAATATAAGCAGGAGTTTCCCAAGGCCCTGTTTTAGGCTCTTCTCTCTTCAAAATTTACTGTCGTAACATTCAAAATTCTTCGAACTGTTAACTGGTGATATTTGCGGACAATACAACAATAAAAGAATAATGATAATGATCGCCAAACATCTTTAAACATAGTAACCACCTTGTTCAAAAAATTGAAACTGAACCTAAACTCATCATACAGTGATGCAAAAATTTTCACCTCAAAACGATACCAAGTTAGTAGTTACCTAGCTCATTCTTATAGATAACCAAGCAATAACATAGAGTAGAAAAGACAATTTATGGTCAAGTATTTCGGCGTATTCTTAGACAAAAAACTGATATGACAAATTCATCTAAATAAAACACTTCCCAAAGATATGTAAGAATATATATACTTTATTTTTTAGTTAATGTCAAATCAACTTTCCAAATAAAATCATCTATCTTACTTCATACCTCAATAATTCGACCACAAATCACATATGCCCGTCCAGTATAACCTATAGAACTATAGCTCTTGCTGAATTTATTGACGAATATTTTATGAAAATTGATCAAAAACTGTAGATTTGTATAGGGGTTATTTGTTTTAGTCCTTTGATTCTATAAAGTATGTATATTTATTAATTATTAGATTGTCTTAAATGGCGTTTCCAGTGAAAAATTAATTAATAGCAGTGAATTTACCTTGTGTTAAAATCCGTTAAATGTAAACTATACATATTTTTAACACTATTTTTTTTTATTCATTTTGGTGGTTTTGACCAAAACATATAAAATGCAGGTCTAAAATTATATTTAATTACAATGAATAATAACTAATTTATTTTCTGTAACTAATTGTAATCATTTAAAAACAAAAAAATATTCTTTTTTTGAGAGCCAACAGATTCATGTGCGAGTATTTTTTACGTAACATTAATAATGAATAATAATTTTTCATTAGTACATTTTTTTTTTTTAGGTTAGTACTTATCAATTATATTATCGTTTATTTAAAATATTTTAATAAAAAATAAAAAACAACATTTTTTTAAACTTTATTGTTTGTTATTGCAGAAATAAAATGAACCACTTCTGCTATTGTATTCACATTTAAACCTATAACATTTGAAAAATGCTTTTGATAAAAATTGGTTTATTACTCTATATTTTAAACATCGCATTTTTTATCGAAGTTTTTTTTAAAATTATAGGTACACATAAAATCAGTTTACGAGAAAAAAATTAATATTTATTGAGCATATTTTATTATACTATATATCTATATGAGCTATGACTTGACATTGTTATTTGACATGAGTTATCTAATAATTAAAATTTAAACTCATAGGAAATTCAGTTTTTGAGCTGAAATGTATCTATTTTTCAATAAATCTAATAATTTTTAAGTACAAAATAATGAAAAAAAAATATCAAAATAGATTTTGCAAAAATGCGAAAGTTGTTAAATTTCACTTTTTTTTTCTTGATATTTTTTTGAATTAATGGTAGGGAAACTAAAACAAAAAAAAATGACAATATGTTATTGTATCATCTGTGAACAATTTTCAATCTATATAAGGTAATGCATTAGAGATACTGTGATTCATCTGGAATAACATTAGATATTATGTTTTTTCTGTCAAAAAAATGATTGAAAAGAAATATGAAATTCAATAACTAAAAATGATTTTGTAGTTAATGGATTTCTTACTCATAATCCAAAATGGAAGGTAAATAAAATATATTATAGCTGTGAATGGACTTATTTATTTATACGTTATGTATACTATTTAATAATACCATGCCTCGCTGTCCGGACTATTGCCGTCAAAATTGACGCAATAATAATAATAAACTATAATGAATTAGGGTTTGGATTTATTTTGTATATTTTAATATTTTTTTTCTGCTCGAAAAAAATCATGATGTGATTGGCTACTTAGTCGAGAACCACATGATCACGTGAACACAGTTTTGCTCTTTTGGTGTGCGATGGGCCTTACTGGGTTAGTGAGGAAGATGTTGAATACTAACGAAAATAGGTGCTGACCATTTATTGTCTTGGAACAGAGTATATATAGGTATATTAAATTAGGTTTTTTGTGACATTATATTACATTAATTAAAATATATTTTCTATAGGAACATAATATTATGCAATTGGTGCCGTCTATATTATTCATATTTTATTATTTTCTTCGAAAAAAAACGATTTTTGCTAAACGTTTATTATCTAATTTGTATATTAATATTAAGCATACATTCAGACAACTGATCATTATTAATAAGTGTATAGCTTTTGATCCCTCAAAATTCATAATTTTTTAAAACATCGTTAATTAGATAGGTTTATATTCAATTTAAATTTGTCGTAATGATTTTGATATTTTATTGTAATTCTTAACGTTTGTGATTATCAAATAATAAGAAATATATTGAAATAGTTTCCGTTGAAATAAAGTTTTTTATTTTTTAATGCAAATAATGCATACTCATATAATAAATATTATAATTTTTGTTTATGAAATAAAATACCTTAAATTTATAAAAAAAAAATATAATACGTTCGTTACCTGAGACAGAAAAAAATATGTTACCTTTATAATGTATTACTATAATAATATTTAAAACTATACATTTACATTTACTTACTTTTAATTTATCTTAAATTTTTGTTTTAATTTTTGTTTCTTTAACTATAATTTATAGACCATTAAAAAAGTAGGTACTAACATTTTCTTTTAAAAGAATATTTAGAAAAAAAATTGACAGTTTTAATTAAAATGTATATTGTGTTTTATTTTTTTATGCTCAAGTATTTGTCAGGTATTTATTTTTTAGATTAAATTTCTGATTTTAGCGACTGAAACCTTAGTTCTACATTATAATTTTATTGAATTATATTATTGAATTTGCTTCACGAAGAAAATTAAATATTACAGAAGTATCTAAATAAGAATAATGGTGAATGTCGCAATAGAATTTCTAAATGTAATATTGTTTTTTATTTATGGATAGAAAATAATTCTATGCATAAAAAATTATGTTCAAATGTGGAAGTTGAAAAATTCACAATAAGTACAATATTATCTATACAGTATTATTATAATACGGCGTTTAGTGCAGTGATAAATTAAAGATGATGTTATTTAAATATTTTTAACAATCATTGAATCATTATATATCATGAGCGCGGAAATTTATAATAACATTTATTTTTCTATAGTAGCTATCCTAAATGAAATATTGAAATGCGTTTTGTTTATAAATTATAATTAATAAAAAGGTTTATTTGAAAACAGGAAAAGTGAAAGATCATACGTACAAATATCAGATGCATATTTTATAGAGTTTATTATTATTATTTTTTTTTTTTGTGTTGATTGATTAATTTATTTTATTTTATGACCAATCGGCTTATATTATAATGAAAATAAAGTATGTTTTCGTTTATAGAATTAAAATAATAATAAATGGGTTCGGATTGTTGGACATCATATTCTTAGTTTGTAGGTACACGTTAATAGTAGATTGTGTAAAATGTCTTATAATATTACAACGCAGATATTTGAATTCTGTTTAATGTTTGATCTTATTTTTATTGATACTCTAAACATAATATTATTTAAGTAATACGGAATATTATACTTAAAATTAAAATTTATGATTTTCATTTATCATATCTTTAACTCGACAAAAGTTAATTTTACATTCTGGTTTTCGAGTGAGAACTCCAAAGGAATCGAATTATATGTTATTGACATGTTTTTTTTTTTATTACTTCACAATTTCTACGTTCCTGATTTGCCTTTGTAAAGATATCGTGCAGTATGTAATAAATAATAATTAAGATGTGTATATATTATTGTATATAAGATGTATTTATTTAGAGTTACAAACATTGATATTAGGTTTCGAGTTGCAATTTAAATAAGAAAGCAAAACATAGAATAAAGATCTTTATGTTTACACTTAAGTTTTGATAAGAATTTAGCTTTGATGTCGTCTTTTATACTGATTTGTAATGATATGCTCACACATCATAATTTATTGTATATTTTATCATTTCGTTAAATAAAGTAACGGTCAAGTTGTCGCATGCAGATAGCCTTCAATAAAAACCTATAATCCCTATTGATCACTGACGAGAGAGACGATCTACAGTGTTTGGCCACGTGGGAACCCAAACGCTATTGTGACCATATGGCACAAAGCGTTTGACCTATTTTCGTGTGCCGCCAAAGACAAGGGATGGTCCAATGAGGCTCTCTGTCATCGGGGACCCTGGCTGTCTTGACCACGTCGTCTTCTCTAGTCAGTGCATGAGCACCAGCCAAACTATCGAGTGCATGAGCACTGACAAAATTACAGTGCAGGCGCACCAGACAAACGAGCAGGAGCTCTTCCCAAAACCTATCACACACCCCACAACTCAAGATTCTGCGAGCGACAGCTGGACTTCTTTCTTTTTCTAAGATAAATTAGTGTTGTTTTTCTTATTTAAATTTAAGTTTTCCTTAAATCGTATCGCAACTTGTGTTATCTTACCTCTTTCTCTGAGGATCGTACTACAGGTATTCACCGCGGCGACCTATGTCTAATTTAAAAAAATAGATAATCTGGATAAATTTAAATACCCTAATATAAATTTAAACAGCATTTCAACGGGTTGGATAAATAAACCTAAAAAAAAAAAAAATTAATCACAGAAGTATCTAGATAACAATTAATAATTTCTGGTTTAGTACCTGATTTAAAAAAAAAAAAAATAAAAAAAATAATAAACTTCATAAATATTTAAAAGGGGAATCCACTCCAGAAAACTTTGAAACGCAAATAGATAATATAACATTTATCCCAGAACCAATATACAACTCCGCCGAAAACACAATAATATACAAAATGACTGATAATAAAAGACCATATTTCAAACCAAACAATTTTTCTGATTCGATCTCGGAAAGTATTGACTCGTTCTTAAAAAAATATGATAGGGCTGCCATCATAAATGGGTGGTCAGAGTCTGAAAAGACTCAATTTATTTCGGTATTTTTAGAGGGCTCCGCCCTTACTTTTTATGATAATATTATGGATAGTGGGGAAGACATAGAATGGACTGACTTAGAAAAAAAATTCAGATTAGAATTTGAGCCAATAGCCCAAAATGACATGCTTCGATTAATGTTAAAAAAACGGAAGCAATTACCCGATGAACCCACCGTAGCATATATCAACGAGGCCGAATCTCTATGCAGACGCATTGATAGCAGAATGTCCCAGGAAGAAATGGTACACAATATAATGAAAGGCTTAAACCCCTCCATAGCGAGATACATAGGAATAATGGATAATGCTAACTTAACAGAATTAAAAAACAATGTACGCAAGTACGAAATGATTGAATTTATGATAACAGGTGAAACACCTAAATCTCAATTTGACCTAGAAACAGAAATAATGAAGTCCAAACTTCAACAAATAAACTCAAATAAAAACACAAAAGAAAATGAGATCGACAAATTGCGCGATGAGATTAAAGACATAAAGACCATATTTAGTCAATTTTTAAACAAGGAAACAAATAAAAATTATCAAGGTAATATTGTAGACAAAAATCCCTACGAAAATAATGATAGCTAAAATCAAAACAATTTCAATAACCAACAGTGGCATACGCAAATGCCTCAAATGTATAATATGCCGTATAATAATACAAATAACACACAATATTGGAATACAGGCCCAATTCCCTTTAACCAATCATATTTCCCAATAAATTCGACAAACAACATGTCAAAAATAAATAATTTACCATATAAACAAAAAAACTCTACTACTTAAAAGAAACAATGCTCAATTTGCTCCAAAACAAACCATTTAGAAGAAAAATGCTTTTTTAAAAATAAGTCTGATGTAAATACTTGCCAAATTTGTAATAAAACTGGACATACGGCTAATAACTGTAACTTATACGTCAATAAGTCAAAAACACTAAATTGGAGGTCAAATACAGCTGAAAATTGTTCACCTTTACTTACAACATCATTTAATCAAAAAATTAACAAAATTAATTCAACTCTCGACAATCTTTGTATCGAAGCTAAATTTAATAACATTACCTTACCAATAACAATTGACACGGGGGCAAATATATGTTGCATTAGACAAGAATTATTACCCGATAACTATATTATTACACCTAGTACAATAAACCTTTCAAGACCGGACAATAAACCACTATGTGTAGTAGGTATAAGCAATATACAATTAAAAAATTAACAATAATTACTTCAAAATAGACACCCACGTTGTAAAAAACCTATCTAGTGCAATTATACTAGGTAATTACAGATTTAACTTTTTTTTTTATTGAAGAGGACGTCAGTGCATTACTATTTGTTTTCTCTCTGACTTACGCTATATAGAAATGTTCGCTATTATTTATGGAACTTGACAGAATATTATTTAATGAAATGTTTGAGTTTTATTCAATTTGATTTGTATCTATTTCAAAGTTATATTATCTTGTATAGTTATAACTTACTAAAAAATTAAAATATTAACAATAGCCTATAAGTTTCATTGGGTAATATTCTTAAATATAGTTAGATGAAATAAAATTCACTTTAATAAGTTAATAACATTAAGTTGATTTTTCTGAACGCAAATTTATTTATGTTGCGCGTTAGTCAGAAACGAAAAATACTGCGTTTCCATCACAAATAATTTATTATCTAATGTTGGTATAGATTTAGAGTAGGCGTAGTTTATTACAATATTAACTTTTACCAGTTAATATAATATAATATGTATGATTAATATTTGTATCAAATACACGTCTTATACAATATGCAAATAAAATTGTATTAAATATATTTATCATATATAAGTTTAGTTATAATCATACGCTTGAAATCCGTTGTGAACCCTCTATACATCTTAATGCGGCAGTTCTTTCGTCAATATGTTAGTGGCGATTTAAATAAGTAACAACTTTAGAAAATTAAGCCAGTATTATATTTTGATAAGTCAAATCTGTTTATAGTGAATTTCTCTTCACAGAGTTTGAAAAATATCAACATGGAATAAATCAAATCCACTAACACGAAGAGTTTATTTTGATGTATAGTTATGCAAAGATAACGTTTTTGACTAGACAGGCAAGACACATAGGTACATGGATTTGAGTTTTTTTTGATTAACCTTCGGGAATATTTAATATACTTACAGTTTTAAATATTATGAAAGCGTAAAAGGTCATCTGACAAGTTATTATTAAATTGAAATAATAAATATCAAGTAAAAAATGAACGTAAACAATTAAAAATAAAATAAAATAAAAACAGCTTTATTAATTTAAAATCCCGAGTATAACAAGTCTCGGAAGACCCTTTTCTTTTTTTGTACGTGTTTTATAGAGTTATGCGAAATGGCGTCTATTATTCTGCAATCTAAATTATATATATATATATATATATATGTATTAAAAAATAAATCTTGGAAGTTTTAAAAAGAAAATAATACATTTTAGAAATAAATAATATCTTAAGTACAAAACACACAATTGCAGTATGTACATTGTACATGTATAATATATTTATTATATAAAACAATCACAAAATTATTAATTCGGGAACCCACGGTAAACAATAATCATAAAATATTCTAGCAATAATAGTTCATGGAGTTATCATTGCAAAATATGAACCCATCGACATCTAGATATACGTATTGATCAGATATTAACGATTTAAACGAAAAGTGTACAATAAGGGCATAGTGCGTGTTTTATAGAGTTAAATAATAGTAATTATACTAAAAATATTATCAATGTATTTATATACCATTGATATTAATCAATAATCGTGAAGGACGGTCTCGAGAAATATTAATAATCGCCTAAAACGCAGCAACAAGTCGGGGTCTGAATAATGTTTTACAATCGCACATACGACATACCCTGCGGAGACAGGTCATTCACGTCTCCTTAAAGGATACCTATGTCTTATATAATATACACACCACACATACCCTCGTCTAAATATCAGTATTTATATATTTATATATATACACGCATTACGCACTCATTGTACTCGGTCTATACAGAGTGATTCGCCAAGTAAGCTTAACACATTTTTTTCTCTTCAACAATAATACAGTAATTAAATTTCCGAATTTCGAATTTTTAGAAAGACAATATTTTTAAGTTTTTGATTTTGTGTACTAATTAAGGAATGTCATGTATTAGAATTCTGTTTTTCAAATGAGGACTATCTCCCTTTTTCTACTATAAATTAGTTAACAGATAATTTTCCTTAAAATGTTGATGTATTTAAATTAACATATATAACTTTGTATACCTAGGATAATTAGTAGATATGTGAAATGATATGGGAGTGATTGAGATTTGAAAACGTTAGTATTTAATATTAATCTATTAACAATTACAATTAGTAAACATGGTTCAAAGACAATAAATACTAGATCCAATATTACATCTATGTACTTTATATTCTTGTAAAATCATTTTGAAGACTACTATTTTTTGTATAAATAGTTTAATAATTGAGAAACTTATTTAAATTTTGCATTGGACACATTATAATTTTAAGTTAAATAATGAGTAGAGGATGGAAGTATTCATTTGAAGAACAGAAATTATCATGGACACTATTTAAGTAGTACAAAAATTTTAAGAATCTTAATCTAAATAAGTTCATTATTAGTGGGAAAAATGGGAGTGAGCACGCAGAGTGATCACTCTGTATACAGAGTATTTCAGACCAGCACGTACATCACATCGATCAATGTCCGACGTAAATACGTGTGAGGATGTGACAAGCACATGACAGAACTTCAACGTGAGTCTGTTGCGAATAATAATGCCCATCTACCAACGTTTAGATCGTGGACTTTGGAAAAATCCAGTCGATGCGTTCTTTTATATTATGCTCAAGCCATCGTTTGGATAATATTATAGGACGGTTCATATAAAATGCGTTCACTATAGATTTCTTATCGGACGCATGTTTTTGCACGACTGACCAGTATAAAATAAAGTTTTTTCCCATCACTCATAGTCCTTGCAATTGTCAATCATATTATATGTATAATAATATTACTGTGGCGTTTGTATGCTAATTCAGATATTTTCATTTTTTTTTTGACAGAAAATTCTTCTATTATTTTAATTTCAAAATTTCTATCAGGCACACATAACAGTATATTTCGATATTAGAATAATTAAAAGATTTATTTTCAGTTATTAATTATAGTATGTTAAAACTTGTAAGTTAACGTATTTATTTTTTTTATAAAAGATTATTTAAAATTTTTGTGAAGAATTACTCGTGTCTCGTGTGTAAAAATCTTTTATAAGATTATTTTATGCCTACTTAGATGCTTAAAACTATTAAGTTTATTTATTAGTTTTGAAGCGGATATATTTTTTTAAACTTTTAAAACTCAAAATGATCAATGTATTTTATATTTAACTGTGTTGATATAATTCCCAATTCACACAGCTCTAGTCATTATTTTATAAAAATACAAAGTGATATTTTCGTTATCATTCTCAAAAAAAAAAAAAAAACGGTTGTAGATAGCGACTCATTTATTTGATTAAGCACTTGAAGTTAAATATTACGATAGTACATATTTGACTAATTTACAAACAAATTTTAGTTGAAACATACTTACATACCTAATTAATTTAGTACGTTGACTGTGTTTTAAGTCTAATTGAAAGTTTCATAATTATAATTGTTTTTTTCCACATTAATCTTGTACCTCTATTTGGAAACTTTATATTTTAATTATTGCATAGGACAATCTAAGAATAATATATCTATATAAATTATTGAATATCACGTGGAGTCTTCTGTTGAATACATTGCATTGTATCTATATTAGCACACGCGATAACTAAAAACTATTTTTTGTTTAAACTATCAATTCGTTAATTTGCTTTGTTAGGTAAAGCTAGATTTAATCTATAATGTTAAGCACGTTTACAGATACTGTAGTTAGGTTGCATACAAATCGAGTCTAAAAACATTTAAACTTTTCTTTCCCGCACCGAACACAAGAGCAGTTGATCTGGGATTAGTGAAACAAATTGAATTAACAATTTTTTATTTTCTTTATTGCTTTATTTTTTAATTTATTTTTCAAATAAGTTTTGTTACTTTGTTTTTGAATATTTGACTTTATTTTTATTTTTTTGTTCATAATGACACCTTATTATGTAGGTAGGTATACTTGTAAAGTTATATTAATTAACCCGTATTGTGTGACACTATATATTAATTTATATTAATACATTATAAATTTCTTTTAAACGCAGATTTTTTTTTTCGTGTTTGATTGTATAAACCAATAAAATTATAAAGCTCAGTAGTATATTGTAAAATAATATTTGTACGTACCTACTATAACAATTTTCATATTTACATATATTAATGTTATACGTAATTCGTGGAAGTAGATTCGAACTAATTGTTATAAATCCCAAGTCTCAACTAGGACGTAAAATTTTAATACCCAGGATTTAACTGGTTATTTAATTTTAAAACCTTTAACTCATCTCTGGATTTTTTGTATTAATTTTATGGAATTCAATCCATGGCTGCCTTTATAAATAAATGACTGGGTAGTATTTTCGTTGCGGCTTTAAAGCGTTAAGTATTATTTTTAATAACGGTCATAATTGACCTTAACCCCATTAACGCATCGGTAATAAATCAGAAGGAGAATAGTTACAACTTCACTTTTACCTTGATCGAATCAAATTGAATGACATCTAAGTAATTAAATTTTGTATCTTGTGTTTTTTTTTTATGTTTTGTATGTGTTAATTGTTTTTTGAGTGTAAAGAGTTCTCCTTAATTTTTTCATAAAGTCTTTATTCATTAAACTAGTTTAAATATTTAACTGAAATTTATTGTTTCCCAAAAATTTGAAATATAAAAACGAAGTGAATATATTGCAGTGAATTTTATTACGAAGAAATCGATTTTATCTCATACTAAAATTCAGAGATTATGTTTTTGAATAGAATTTTGATAATTAATTTTAGGTTTAATTAAATACTCACAATTGTTTGTTTATTATGTTTCACGTGTTGCATAAAATTTTTATAATTTTTATAGCTATTTAAAGTTTTACTTATATAATTCATTACTTTTTTTAGATTGCAATATATTTTCTAATTGTATTTAGAGGAAGGATGTCTCCTCCATATATTTTTTTTGTTATTAATTTAATAATATGTAACCGGTTTAAATAACAAAAATATATTTTTAATTGTGGCACTTCGTGTGTTGTATATAAATTTATACTAAATTAATAAATAAGATTATATTATACTATCTATAAACAAATGGAAATTTTATAAACATCTTGATCTAATTTTGACTTTTAAAATTAAAAGCCGGGAAATATAGAATGTAAGGGAAACTTTGCCTATTCACCGTAATGTAGTGTATTTATAATTTTAAAAAGTACACATTCTTATATTATAATAATACTATTATTACCTTCTTGTATGTTTTAATATTAAGAATTTAATAACTCGTATTTTAGCCATTTTAAATTACACGTTATAACTTATTCATTTTAAAAATTATGACAGTAATTTGTTTGTATTAAAATGTATGAAATTCACAATATTATCTTGATAATAGTTCTAGTTATAAATAAAATTCACATTTAATTGGAAAATTAATCGTTTTAACTATATTTTTATTTATATTTTAGACTAAAACAGAATAATATAATCTTGGAACCACGCTTCAATTTCAAAAAGTCAAGATCATGTTGCATTGATCCTATTTTGTAAATTTTAAAATTCAGTGAACTTGCGAGATTAACCAGTAAACACCTTTACGCAGCTAACTGGGTAAGTCAAAGTAATCAAAATACACGCTTGGTATATTTTTATTATTTTTTGAGTTCTTTAAATTTCTTGATCTTACCTTACCTATAGAACATAACTACCGTGTGTGGTGGTTTCTTCACAAATGAATAATATTAAATTAGGAATTAGTATTGAAATAAAGATTACTAAATTTATTTGATAGCTAGATAGAATATTACCATTTCAATTAAAATAATGCACGAATGAAATATCGCGAACAAACGGGGTTTCGATCAAATATATCGATATACTTGATAATATGCGTTTGATCAATTTTTATGTTTAGAATTATTCATATCGATCATGTTCAATCAAATTGTTTCCTTTAATAAAAGATTGGATCATGAAATTTTTTATATACTTTATAATCGTATTTAAGATTTTTTTGTACTACTTAGGAGTATCCTTTGACGATATAAAACATGTGGATTTTTTTTCAAAAGACAGCATATTTTTACTTTCATTATTTTGATAAACATTTTTTTAAATATTTCAATGTATCATATTCAAAATCCGAACGGGTAGTTTTTCAGTTATTATTTAAAATTTCTAAACTAAGAATAAATGTCCTTGAAAGAGATTTTTGTAAAAATACAAATAGATATTTTATTGGATTTAGTATTTACTTTACTCTGGCCTTTTTTTTTTTTTTTTTTACAAATTATCATTGTTGATAGATTAATATTAATTAATAAAATGTTCAATTAATCATAACCTCCATATCTTCTGAATTCTCCTTATCATTATCATGATGAATCTATTATCTTTAGAACGAATATAAACAAATAATCAACACAAAAAGTACACGTTCGAATTTTAGTTTTGATATGTTAAAACATTTAGAATAAATAATGTGTTAAATAATTTATAGTTATAAAAAGGAAAAATGGGGCTTTCATTTGAAAATTAGAAGTTTGTAAATAAAAGTATTTTCATAGAACATTTTTTAAATACCTATATAGTACAAAAAATTCCAAAAATAAGATTTTGAATAAATGCATAACCAAAGAAAAAATGGTGGTGATCATCCTTGTTGGATTACCTTGCATATGCACAAATAGCAAGGTTATTATAGCTAGAGTTATAATTAAATAATTTAAAATGTTATTACATAAATTAATAAGAAACGAAATATAAAGAAATAATTAAGTCGGTTCAGTTAAAAAATTGTTAGTTGATATTATTATATAGTCCCAAAAGAATTTTCGAGTGTGGTTCTATATATATATATATATATATATATATATATCATAAGAAATATTGAGTTTGTTTTAATAATAAAAAAAGAAAACAATAGATAAATTAATTTCAAAGATTTTTCCATTTTAGTTTTAACGAGTCTTATACATCATTTATAATCATTATCTTTTCAAAAAAAAAAAAATTAATATTTAACAAAAGCAATTTCTATTTTTTATTCAACGGTATAAAATTAGTCAAATAGAAATTAATAGGCAATAACTACAGGTGTATATACATAATTTTTCAGTATAAAATCATTTTATTATGTTTATGAACATAAAAAAATATTAGGGATACTTAACAGACTGCAATATTTAAGTATTATACTTTACACAAATAACTACGTTATTAAAAAATATATATAAGTAAATATATTAATTGTAATACTATATATAATAATTAGTATCATAATATCATAATGTATTAAAGTGAAATGTATTTAATTATGAACTAGCATCACTAAGTTTTTGGTGCTGTTCAGCTGGTAAATAATTTAAACGTATATTTAATAAAAGGTAATAAGTAATATTAATTACTTAAATTAAGTTTTTCGTAAAAAATAAAACTTTAACAATGAGCTAATAAATTGTAAGACAATTGTGAGTATATCTATTATATTTACAAAGTGATTCTCTAAACACAAGACATTCATTATTTTAAAATATATTTTTTTTTTTTTTACACAGTCTGAATAGTTATTACAAGACAACATTTTTGAATGATATGTATTCATTTTTTATTTTTTATTTAATATACTCTGAAGCAGAAAAGTTTCTGAAAATGTCAATGCATAAAAATTGAATTTTGAATGATTACTTGTAGTTACTTTGTTATAGTTTTTAACGTTTTTAGATGGAATAAGTAGTAAATACAAATTTTGCGGGATATTTCGGTGCCTCAATGTCTCAGTCCACTCATTTAAACATTTAAATAAAAACTTTTACTTAACTAATCTATACATTTTTTGAAATTTGATTTTAATTTATTGATAGCTTTATAAAAATTTATATTTTGAAGTATGACATGAAAATTGGATATTTAAGTTTTAAAAAGAAAAAAATTAAAATATTATATCAGAATTTAAAATATAATTTATCTGCTAAATAATTTACATAAAAAGTTTTATTGTCAGAGGAAATTTTATATGTACCTAGTGCATACATTTTTAATTTCTTGAAAATGTATAGTTTGAGTATAATATTTGAAACTTTTAAAAATTATAGGTTGAAATAATTAATAATTATTTAATGAAAAATGAAAGTGTGCATTCTTGGTGAATCGATCTATATATAATATCAAATATTTCAGTGGTACTGTATTAGACGTAACATTTGTTTCTCAGTTGTCGATTGATTGTTATATTTGCAATATCTTGACCATGTACAAATTCTTCTTGTCCAATCCTTTCTGTGAGTTTCCGAGTCTTCGAGCTCACCTTTAGTTTGCATGACGCATTGATTTTATTGTTTGCCCCATTCATCTTTTATTCTCCCACTTTCTTCTCTTTAACTTGTTTTTTGAGGGGTTTTCATCAAATAGTTGTCGCAAACATAATTTATGACACATGACTCCCGGCGTCTTGTTTAATAATAATAACAGTTATAATATTCGGCGTATCTCGTTCGAATTACAAAGCGATGCTAATAACATTATAATATTATAGTATTGCAAACCGTAATATTGTGGAACAAATATTGAATTTTTTTTTCAAACATTCTAGACTTGAGTTTAGTGTGTGTATGTAATTACAACGATGTCTTTAAATAAGCTTAAATAACTTGTTTTCGACGAAATTGGCATTACCTTAAAGAATAAATCACACTTATATAAAACATGTAGATATACATAAAACGAAAAAAAACGTGTCTCGTCTTACTTGTATCGTGAGTAAACTTATATTATTACTTGCATTTTAATTCTCAATTTTTTTTTTAGTGATAATGTGAATTACGAAATAATACAAATTAATCTTATCACTCTTTCGAGTGGCGTGTATTAGGTGAGACTGTCAGAGGGTAGTGATGGATAGAACTCCCTTGTGGGAGTTGTATCTTAGATTATTATGTTATGTATTTATAATTGTATTTACAACAGCTATAATTATTGTTCAATTACTCGTAGAATTAAATATAAAAATATAAAATTAATATCATATTATTAAAAACTAATTAAAGAAATTGAACGTGAACGATTCTTGTCTTATCGATCCTATATTCGCGAATCATGAATACTATACAAGTTAACAGAATGGTCCTTAACGTCTTTATAAGATTTTTTTAATACTTAACGTTAGTCCACAATCTTAATCTTTTGTAAAGACGGTTCTTTACGAAAAATGGAAGAGACAGCAAAAATATTTTTCATGTATATATCGTACAATACAAGTGATGTGATACTACTGTGTAGATATGTACTAATTTTTTTTCACAAAAAGTACGCAAGAATGGAGACACTCATTATTTCAAAAACTATTATCGTTTTTAATAATATATTTTTTTTCTTTACATTACTTTGAGCAATAAAAAGTATATGTTTTCTGGTTATTAGTTTTAAATTAGTTATAAAAAAATTACTCTAATAATGTAAACTTTAATTCTTATAAGTTATAACTAATGAATTAATTGTCCAAAATTTAATTTTTATAAATTGAGATACTTTGAATAGTATGCCGTAGAATATGAAATAAGCAATTGATGTTGTTATTTAAAAGAGATAAAAATTTAAAAAAATATAAAATACATATTTTTATTTTTTGTTTGTTTTTTAATGATTTAAAATGATGAAAAAAAAACATACTTTCCAAGAGTCTAGCGTTTTATGAAATAATGAGTGTGTTACGTTAAAATATCACCCCGTCCACCTTGTTACTAATCTAAACTAACCATATTATATGAAAAAAAAAATGTATAATAAATGTTTTATGTTATGATAACTTCATGATTATCATAGTTACTATTGAAAAAATGTTCTGTGTTTTATATATCGTATAATATGTAATCTTAGATTGTTTTCTACATTATCGTGAACCATAATTTTGTTTTGCTTATGTATATACTTCGTTTTCAATCGTAATAAATGAGCGGTTATGTTGCGCGTGTTTCATTGCATAAATTACATTGATAATAATATTATTATTCTATATTAATTTGATCAAAAGGTTTATATTAAACAGTGGTTTGTGGCTCATCTACTATACTTGTTATACATATTTTTAATTTTATAAAGTTACAAAATAGTATTATTTAATACATTTTCTATATCGTTAATTCCGTAGAAAAAGTTTAAAAACAAATAATTTTTAATAACGGTATATAACATTAAGTTTGTTTGCATTGACATTTTAGAATCATTGCTTGTAGAAGTTTTCAAAATCATATACTCATCGGCAGATAAATATCAAAAATCAATTTTTATTAAGTACAAATTAACTATTTTTAATAGTAATTACTCATATCATATATTTTTCTCAAAAGCTATACGAGACAAGTGTGACCCTTTCGAATTTTAATCTGTTTATTTGCTTGCATGTATCTGGTTGCCGGATTTTTTTTTCAAAACCCTATATTTATGATGCACATTAAGTAAAGGTGTACATATTAATTCGTATTAAAACTTATCTTTTGAGTAAAAATATGTTGATTATATAAAAAAAAAGTAATTATTTACTGGCTTTTAAATACTTAAATTAATCTAAACGATTTTGCGTTTATCATTTAGATTTTAATATTAGATAAACTCAAGTTTGATTTGAAATTTCGTTCGGGCTGTCAATTGATGTTTAGGTGATTGATAGAATGTAAACATATTATTATCTACATTTACTTTGACAGTGTTGTATCTATCATCCAAACCATTTTTTTCGTCTATATATAATTTTTATCAAGGTATTTTTTTAATTTTTTTTTTTTTTAATAATAAAAACAATATTATCATATATTTTTTTACTTTGTTCTAAAATTTGTTATATGTGTACAATAATAAAGTAATACAATTTCATGATTTTGTTTTTTAATACTAAACTTTTGTGTACATAATATAATTAATTGTTGTAATTATTTATAAATTTAATTTTTCAAAAGTTTGTTATTGATAAATCGATTTTGCTTGTATGGAACTTACAATTATTTAATTATCTTTCTGGATTATTGCCGACGTATATTTATACAGATTTGTATTGTCTAAGATTATTTTACCGATAATGGTTTATTAATAAGCTGTACTAAATTTTGAAATAAATTACTTTTAAATTAAAAGTAAGAGTAATATTCCGAAGCATACATTTATGAAAAACCAGTAATAAAATCGGAAATGTAAAGGGACAATCTAAAATTTAATCTTGGGATTTTAAAATGGTAATAATTTCGTGATGTAACTTTTGTGCATAAATATTTTAATTTATTTTCAAATCGATGTTTACTTTTTTATTTATTTTTTTTTTTTATACATATTACATAACGACTGGTTCGAGGGCAGTTTTCCGTTTATCTCTGAAATTCGTGATTTTATGACATGAAATTAATGACCTGGATTCTCACGAGTCTTATTACTCTTATTTCGTTTTTAAAAATGTATTATTGTGTGTAAATAATACTACTAAACGACATGATATTCTTCAAACGAGCATAAAAGTTAATTGTATAAGATTATTATATACTCACCTATATAATGTTTATATTATTCTTTGCCTACATAAATTGTATATGTAGAAATAGTATTATTTATAATAAGTGTAGGTATGTAAAAGCAAAAAAGTCAGGAATTCAATAACTGTTTGTACGTTTATGTTAAATAATTGTAAACAGTGTATCAAATAATTGAATATATTTTGTATGTCTAACTTAGCCGATGATTAATCATTATTGGAACGATAAAGTATAAAGAGTAAACAATTTTTTGCGATTAATATCCTGTAAAATTAATGCATAAAATAAAGATTTATTAGCTGTAATCTGCCTCTGTGAGACTTAGATTCAATTGCTCAAGTTAACGTTGGTTATTTAATGATATAATTTATCTGTTTAAGTGATTAAATAACTATATTAGAAGACCCGATTGTATCTCAAAAATCAAATTTCATCGTCCCAGTTTTCCCAATTTTACATAATTGTAATTCTATCATATCAATTGCATATTTATTTTATTTTATTTTTTTTTTGTAATTATATTTTTTATACTAGAATAGATGTTCGTATAAATTTATATAATTAATAAACATGGTTTTCGAATAAAGCAAAAATTATGATTGTTTTTAATATACAAGTATAGTTCAATATTATGCATTCGCATTTTATACATGTTTTTTAATACTTAAGCTAAAATGTTATTTTAGTCATTTAATCCTTAACAAGAATTTTATTTCATTTCAAATGTTTAATTTACAGCTACTTTAAAAATTATTTTGAAATTATATCATTTCAATCACTGATGGTTTGAAAATTTCAAAGTCGGATGCTTAGTTATAATTATGCATTCGACTTGCTTAAAAAAAAAAAAAAAAACAACGGATCACAAAATATATTTTGTTAATTTATTGAGCAAAATAATTTTTCTACTGTCTTTTTTATGTATATATATACATTATATAAAATATTTTAATTAAAAATAAAATTATTTTGTTAGTACAAATTTAGAGATATTTTTGTTACAATAGTTCTATGTCTTAAAATAAAACAGAACGAATTATAAAAAATTTAACACGAATTTCCTTTTAATTTACATTGTTGGTTTTTAAGAATAAATAAACGTACTTCAACATAAAAAAGTTTAAAACACTTTACAGTGTATACAATTAATAGTGAAGTTTCTACCTTTTAGTTAGATTTAAATTCGTTTTTGGCTATATACGTTTGAGCTGTGCATTTTATTTTTAAATTAACTTAGTAATTTTTTCTTCTTTATTCTCCTAAAAAAGCATCAAAAGCGTCAAAACTTTCTTCGCTATTGCTACTCTTTTCACTTTAATCTGTATTTAATCTTTGCAAGTATATGGCGTCGAAGAGGCAATTATGTCAACTCGTTATTCAATTCGATCGCAAATGTAGATAAATATGTATAATATATATAGATATTTGTATAAAAACTTTTTCTTTTTAAATTACTGATTAGGAGTTGAAATTAAAGAAATTCGTAGATCGTTGTTGATATGAAAATAATTAATTGATAATCAGTATTTAAAAAAAAAAAAATTGTTTTTTATGCGTTTTTGCAATGAATATAATCATTATATTCAAATATGATATGTAATGTACCTAATATAGCATGATCCTCCTGTTATTTAAAATTTAAGCACAAATTCTTTTAAGTCAATAAATTGTCCATATATCATGAAGGCCAAAAAAAATAGCAGGGGTTGATTGTAGCTTAAATGTCAATCAGGCAGCAGCTGAGTAATTTATTAAAAAAAAAAAAAATGTTGGTATCTATTACTTATATTATTACTGGACGATCATTTTTACAGGAACAATATGGATAGTGATGTCAACGTTCTTTTTAAATAAATAGTTTAAAGTTGATTATTCGAAAGAAATTACTATCAATCGATTTTTGTCAAAAGTCTGCACACTCAGGTTTATATTAGTAATTAATTATCATTATATAAGCACGTGGTGTAATACCCAGTAGCTTATTTAAGACTTTTTCTTTTTTGAGGGATGGGATATAATACATAGCTAACAAATTAATTTTACATACTCACTTCAATATTCATGTTTGGAACAAAACACTCTGCTAATGAAAACTGTTATTTTTTATATTACTGTTATGATTACAATTAACAGTGTTGTGGACTGTAACGCTTTTTTTATTTTTTGGTTCTCGGATAGGAGTAATTAGGATTAAATAATAGTAGTGAACGCACTTTA